>NW_021637719.1:0-70470 GCF_004799145.2 Neltuma alba
CCTTTTCTTCTTATTAGGACAATTTTTTGCAAAATGTCCTTTCTTTCTACACACATAACATCTGTCAGACTTCTTTGAGTAAGGCCTACGCTTTTTGAAATACCTTAGGAAAGGTTTTCTAGATCTTCTTCTGGAAAAGATCCTTAGGATATCCGAAATGGTGATAATGAGATTTTCTCTTGGTAGAACAAGAGCAATCTTTATCATCTTTGCACTTATCTTCAGATGAGGTTTCTTGCAAGCATGCCTCAATTTTGACTGTCCTTTCATCATTCCTTGAAATTTTTTGCTGTTCACAGAGCTTATCCATAGTTGCTAATGCCAACTGATAGATTTCTCCTATAGAAATGTCAGACATATTTCTATGGAGTGCATTGATAGCTCTATGAAGCTCTGATTGCAGTTTATCTGGGAGAGAGGCAATAAAAGTATGCCTGAGATTAACATCATTAGCTCCTCCAAGCATGTAGTATTTTCCAGATATTCTTTGAAAATATTTTTGTAAGTCTCTTTTATCCAGAGAGCAACATTTCATCTTAAAGTATTCTTGGCGATGTCTTTTGTCAATAATCTGAAAATCACCAATAAATTCTTTGTCAATGAGTCCCAGAAGAGTTCCTGCATTATCAACTCTGGTTGCTGCAATCTTCTGGCAGTCATTGAGACTTTGATACCATTCTCTTAGTGTTCTTGTTAAGCTCAAAAGAAATTCTGTGAGAACTTCTTCAAGATTTGTATCATGCCTAGCAAGCTGCAAATCAATCCATGCTCTGAACTCATGGAGTCTATCTCTCCATTTCTCCGGAGGGAGGTCATCAAAAGTGAACCATAGACCTGTAGTAGGCTTATAATCTGTTCTTCTAGGTTCAAATGTATGAGGAACAAATGGTTCTTCATCAAGAGGATCCTCGACTGTAGGATCTGGCTGGACCATTGCTACCTTAGAAATATCTGCATGGTATGCTTCAGAATCAGAGCTATATTCAATAGAAGGATCAGACTCAATTTCAGAACTATTATCTGATGATGGTTGAGTTTTAATCAAGGATTGGAAAGTGGCTATGGTTGTGTTTGGATCGACAACTTCCTTTCTTTTCTCTCTGTCTGGAGGAGGAGGAGTTTGTTTTGGTGGAGATGATGGTGGAGTTCCTATGACAATTCCTTGAGAGAATGGTGTTGGGTTAATAGATTTAGTATAGGAGGATGATGGCGGGAAAGGCTTTTCAGTAGAAGGAAAATGAGGTGGTCTTACTGGAGATCTAGGAAGAAGGTTTGGTTGTACAGGTGTAAGAGAAGGTTGATGTTTTCTTAATTGTCTTAAGATAGGATAAGACATTTTGAAAACCTTGTTATAATCAGATTCTTTGGGATAGGAGGGAGGTGAAGATGGGTAGGTAAGAAGTCAGAAACTAGAGGGGTAAGTTGGATAAAGGCCATAGATAGTGTGTGAATGATCCTTTGCAATATCCAACTCAATTCTCTGTAAATCTTTTCAGATTTGTGACAGTTCTTGCTCCTTTTTGGTGAATTCTGGTCCAATATATCCCTTTTCGATAAACCTCTTCAAATCTGCATCCAGTTGATAAGCCTGTGAAGACAAGGTCATATAAAGTTGTTTGACTTGATCAGAGACTTGATCAAGCCTGCTTGTCAAAGTATCTGTTCTGAGGGTTAGCAGATCAAGCTTTGAGTCAATCCTTGTCAAAGTTCTATTCTGGCCAATAGCATTCTGAGTCTTCCTATTAAGAACTTCTTTTGCTGCTGGAACTAGTCTGGCTTCACCAGTAGGAGTGATTTCTGTTGGAATAGAGAAAGGTCTTGTTGAAACCTTTGTATCTCTATTCGTTCTTTTTTCTAGTGGAGGAAAATCCTATTCATAAGGATCCATCATTGCTATGCACGGGATGGATTCTTGAATAACAGGAATCACTGGGTGTGGCCTTTGTTTAGGAAGGAGATCTTCATGACCTGTTTCTTTAAGCAAATAATATAGAGATAATTTACTAGAAGAAACAGTAGGAATAGGAACCTTCCAGTTTCTAGCCTTCTGCTTCGAGCCATGATCATTATCATCATGGTGATTATAGATATTCTTGTGGGCGCAAGGAGATGTATTCTTCTCCTTTTTCTTCTTTGCAACATACCTGATGGGATAAGACCATCCATCTTCATCTTCATCGTCTGATGCTTCCCACCAGTAAGGTGTATCATATTCACCGTCAAGATCACATTCTTCTGGTGCATGATCCCAAATGAAATGACTATTTATGTGAGACACATAACATGGTTTAGCATTATGATCTACCCACGCAATTGGAGGGTCTCGCTTGGATGGAACATAGGCTGGGGTAATTGTCAGAATTTGTCCCGAAAGTACAGAAGGACCTTCTTGGCCTGGCTTAGTTAAGACAGTTTTGACTGTGCCATCTGGAAGTCTTTTTATCTCAGGAGGAGCAGAGTGTGGATATCCCTTTAAACACCATGAAAGTGTTTTTCATAGTTGGTGATCCACTCTAAGGGCATCAACTGAGAGAGTTCTTCTTTAGGAATCTTTCGGGGGATCTGGATGATGGAGGTATCATCAGCTCTATCAGAGACTACATAAAGAGCATCTTTAGTTGAGTTTTGAAAATGAAGATCAAGAGCATGATTCTGGAGTCTGTAGATAACTTGATGATGAAGAGTTGCTACAATAGCTCTGGGATCTTGGTCTGCTCCAACTATCTAGACTTGGATTTTCAGTCTGTCTGTCAAAGTTGGATCTGTAAGTTTGATGTTGAAATCTGAAGCCATGGTCAGGATGACACTACCATTGCTAAGAGTGGTCAAAACAGCACCAATCAAAGCATTACTATAAGAAGTGTAGCTAGTATCTACTAGAGTAACTTTAGCAGTAGCTGGAATTCCTTTTCTTCCATGAAGTGTAAGAATAAGGCATACAGCCCCAATATGGAGATGAGTATAACCTTGAGCCTTCCACTCATTGATCAAAGGCTGAGGTATATCGATGGTAACATACTGCTCGGAAGAAGAGGCAAGAATACCACAGTTCTCTAGACTGGTAAACTGGACAATTTCTTTCACATAGGGCCTCCAGGTAGATATTAGATTCCTAACATTTCTAGTAACACGGTTGGTTCAATGGTAAAGACTATAAGGGCTGAGGAGAGGTAGATCTGTTTCCTAGATTCTGGCATCTTTAGGAATATGATCTATCTCAACGAGGTTTTCTATTTTTCTGGAAAGAGTTCTACGAACAGAGGAAGGAAGTCTTTGTGGAGTCAAAGGGGTAGAGAGTCGAATAGGTTCAAGACTGTTTGAGGTTTCACTCATGATGTTGTGATATCTTCTTACTCACCTTCACAAATAATATCTCACTTCTGTCAGAATTGTGCTGGCTCTGATACCACTGAGAGGGTGTTAGCTGAAACCAGACCGAGCTAACATAGTCTGATATCCAAAGCTTTAGTCCTGGTAACACCTGTGTTTGCCACAGGTATATGAGAGGAATGATTCATGTCGCTTACAATTTATTCACTGTTACTCATGAAATCCACATTCAAATGCCTTTTAGCAAAATAAAACTCTGTGATGTCATGCAGGTGAAACACTTCATACCTTGTTGTTTTCTCGCATATTTGAATTGATACCGATACAATTGTTTTGTGAGACTAATTGTCCTACATTTTTATTCATTTGATCAGCTTATGAAGAAGTTGAAGTTTATTGATCTAAGCAATTCCAAACATTTGGTTGGAACCCCAGACTTCTCAAAAATTCCAAACCTCAAAAAATTGAATCTTGAAGGGTGCTCATCTCTCATTATGGTTCATCATTCACTTGGGGAGCTGAAAAAGCTTGTTGACATGAACTTATCGTGTTGTACCAGTCTTGAAATCCTTCTGAAAATATTGGAAATGAACTTTTTGATAAAGTTAGATATTAGTTGGTGTGATAAACTTTCAACTCTTCCAGAATTTGGGAAATATATGAAAAAATTAACAGTGCTTGATGCAAGGAAAACTGCTATAACCAAACTTCCAGAATCGCTTGGATTCTTGTCTGGTCTTAGAGATTTGAATTTAAGGGGCCCTCGAAAACTTGTTCTTCAAATTTCATTGACCATGTTAGACTTGAGCTACTGTGACATTAGTGATGCATCAATTCTTGATGATTTAGGCAGTTTGTCATCATTAATTACTTTATGCCTGGAATGAAATGATTTTGCTAATTTACCCTTTGGTTGCTTCTCAAATCTTTTTCAACTACTTCATCTTTATTTGAATAACTATGAGAGCCTTAAGTCACTGCCAAAACTCCCACCAAGGTTAATTCAATTATATACAACTAGTTGTGACTCAATGGAGCCTTTATCATCAGATGGAATGTGGAATCTAGTTTCATCACTTGACCATGAGGTATGTTTAACTATAACTATATCGATTTCTTTATCCTTTCTTTTAACTATATGCATATAACATGGTTTTTTATTCCTTGTATTAGTATCGCCATCAAACTAATTATGAGAAAAGAATGCTCCAATCCATTCAGGTATAAATGTTTGTGATGTCTTCCTCTGTATTCTTCATTCTCATTTTTGAAGTAATTACTGGAAATGAAAGTTATATTAATTTTGTTACAGTCGAGATAGGTACCTAAGGCAGATTTTCTTGCAATAATGCCAAAATCTGAGATACCTTCATGGTTTCCAAAGAGAGGCTCTATTCCTTCAAATGAAAGTGGTACTTCGGAATATGAATTAGTGGTGGACGTTCCTTCATATTTTCATGCAAGTAAATGGTTTGGACTTGCTATATGCCTAGAAATAAAAGACAGGTCAACCTGTGATAAACATGTCATTTCATGGAGTTGTAAAGCTTGGGAAGATTATTATATTTACAAAGAATGGGAGAATGAAATTTCACTTGCATACACATGGCAGCCTCGCCTCTGCCTAATGCTTTTAGATTTCAATGAGCAAGCATGTTGGCAACATTTAAGAGGAAATAGTAACTGTTTTCATATCAAACCTAGCGTCACTTGTGAATATTCTAAGAGCCCACAATTGAAATGTGGGTGGCAAGTGCTATCTAAAGGAGAGATGCAAGATTGGGGCAATCCCACCATTGATTTCAACAAGTTAACACAAGCAAAGGTTGGTGCTTCTGATATTAATTTTAATTAATATTTCTTAAGCATTTGATAACTGAGTTTTTAACTTGTGATGAGTATTAATTGGATACACGTAATAGTATGAGATATGTTTCTCATATTTATTTCATTTTCTTTACTTCTGTCATTGTGATAACTCTGTTGTTTCTTAATTGTAATTTCGTACTCTGTAGTTTGTGAAGGTATCTTATTGTGACAAATATATTTATCACTCTGATTGTGTTGTTCCTTTAATTTGTTCGTTCAGCATAACTCTTGTCCTGAGCTGCCACCTCTAAGACAGGGCAATTTCCATGGTAGAACACGTGGAAGAAGGAATGTCAGTAGCAGCTGTAACCGTGATAGCTTAAGGAGATGGGAGCCCAACAGACAGAACCTAGGGAAGAGAGATCCACTGATAGCTTGGTGGCCAATCTAATCTTCCAGTTGAAACATTTTGACTAGAATAGTGGGAAGGATTATAGAGGATTGTCATTTATCACCAATGCTTCAGGACAAGTATAGTCTGCCTATCTAATAACATTATTTTTTAGCTTCTTAGTATGGACGTTGTTCATATATATGAGATTAATTAAAATATATGATAGCTGAGTGAAACGAATTTGATTCTATACATAGTGGATTGCTGCAAGTGATGCAAATTTGACGAGAACTTGAGTTTGTATTTGTTCCCTCCATTATGATGATGATCAGTGGCTTTTTTTTCATTCTTATCCTTATGAAGAAACATATGCAAATGGAATCTATATTATTCTTGGAGAATTATCTTAAAGCCAACCAACTTTTGGGTGTTTTGTTAACAACTAGGATGCTTTCTAAGTATCTTTCATTCTTCTCACAGATTCAACTTATTACCAAATTTCTTTCATATGCGGATGAAATAAAAAGAAAAACAAGGAGATAAGGATGGCCAGAAATAAAATTAAGAGGACCCATTTTACTTCCACCCAATCAGTTGATCTTTTCTAATTCTCTAATGACAAAAAAAAAATCTTAAAATTCATGAATATTGGTTTTTTTTTTTTTACCAAGTATAGTTTGTTGATTGATTTCCTTTTGATTTCTTGGTGAGTGAGGATTGTAAAGTTGGTCTGCTTCAATGTTTATATCCAGCTCCTTCGAATATTCCCATAATTGCCCTTTTCTCAAATCATAAAAATAAATAAGTGGTACATTCGAGTATCAAATTTTTTTTTTTTTTTGAAAAAGGAACTTCCATTTGTTCCTGCTTATTCTCCTCAATCCAAAAGCTGCTCGTATTAATTGTGAGTGTAACTTGAAAGCTTCAAAATTGTCATAGATGGAGAGGCTGCTTCGTTGAATAAATTATAAAATATATCAACAAATGATGAACACATGGGCATTGGTTATGGCAAGAACTAAGCATTTGATGTGAGGAAATATACAAGGGTGTAGTGCTCTACGTGTGTGTGCGTGTATGTCAATTACATTTTTTGAATTGGATCACTTTCTCTTGTGGAACCTGCGCTTCATAGTTTCTCTTGTGCCTATATTTATTAAAATACTTGGAAATAGAATGGTCATAATAACTTACTCCCTTGCGTCTTATGGATGAAAATTCCAGTGGCTGAGGCAATGGCATGATGAATCTTCTAAATTAATTCCTTTTTATTGACATTTATTTTATAAATTTTTAATTTGGTTGTTACTACATTTAGAGGTGGAAACAGGCTAGGCTAGGCCAGGCTATCACCTTAATAGGCTAGGCCTAACTGGTGACAAATAGGCCTGAGCCTAGCCTGTAGCCTGTTAAAGGCTTTCTTTTCGGCCTTAGCCTGGCCTGGCCTGAAACCTGTTAATAGGCTATATTTTTTAAAAAAAAAACTACAAACAAGTTAATAGGCCTAAGCTTTCAAATAGGCCAATAACAAGCATTCACAAAAAACAGGCCTAGGCCTTTAAACAGGCAGAAACAGGCCACAATGACATAAATAAACTCAAAATAATAAAATGCCAATCCAAAAGTACCTAAAATACAACACACAAACTGATACAATCCAATTAGCCAATAAGAAAATACCAAATGCAACAACAAAACAAGTTTGATTACAATTAAACCAAATAAAAGTATAGCCACCAGTTGCAAATCATCAAATTTTTAACCTATTTTTGTTATCTTGTTCGAGCACCAGATCTATTGGGGAAAAGAAAAGAATCATGTATCAGCACCTAGCATTAAGGGATGAAAAATGTAACAACCCATAACATTTTTGGGGGAAAAAACTGTATGACCTCTAATAGCACCAAATCTACCTTCTTTATCATTGTTGCCAATCCAGAAAAAGTCAACAGCATACTACTTTATCCAAATTTAATCCTACTATTCGATTTAATTTTGTGGTAGCATATCTAGAATTTTACAAACCCATACCAGTTTATTTGAATTTAATCTTACTATTTAGTTGACATGATCCTTCTTTATATAGCACGCAAACGACAACAAATGGAGAAGTTCACGATCATAGCCAAAGGTTAATGTATTAATATTGGTATAAATTAATCAGTTCTATGACGAAAGTAATAGCGAACAAAGTTTAATATTGATTCGCATATATTGATTTTTAAATCAAATTTAATGAAGGTGGAAAGGCTGGTGGCCGAATGCTTAGAGACAAGGGGTGGATGACTAGTTTTATGACTAACAGAGTAACAGGGAGCCAACGCCGTGCTTCAGAGTTTCATATACTGATGTTTTTAAGGAGCTAGGAAGATTACCTATTAATGACCCATAAACTAGATGAGGATTGATGATTGAGGATTGAGGATTGAGGAGAAAAAGGAGTCGACGCCGGTGACGCTGTGGCTGGTGAGGTCCGACTATTCAAGCTCAGAGCTGTGGCTTGGGAGTTGGGAGTCGACGTGGCTCGTGAGGACTGAGGAGGAAGAGGAGGAGGAGATAGCGACACCGATGCTGTGGAGTCTGACCATGTGAACTCCGATATGGAGGCCAGAGAGTGAGCGGCGCTTGCGGCAAAATCGGATATGGAGGCCGAAGAGTGAGCAGCGATTGCGGCGGGCACAAACTAAAGCTGAAATGAATGGTACCAAATGCAGAATGTGGTTGTAGTCTGCGAAGTGGAAAGTTCGAAATGATGAGAAGGGAAAACCTAATCTATGGTCCATGGAGCAAATATTCTTTTTTTGTCAATTTATCTAACTGGGTTTAAAATTATACATTATGTATGAAAGCAATGACAAAACATATTGGTACAGTGGTGAAATTGCTAACTTCTTACTCATCTATCAGTCTTGAGTTCAAGACATACATACATTTTACACAATACATATACATAATATTCATAAAAATATAACAGGCTCAGGTCCGCCTGACAGGTCTCGTAGGCTTCTCACAAAACCTGAGCTTGGCTTGTTAAGTGAGGCCTTGAAAAAGGCCTGAGCCTGTAGTTAACTTTTAATAGGCCTGGCCTGAATAGGCCAAAAGCAGACCAGGCTATAGGCCCCTGACAGGCCGCCTGATCTATTTCCATCCCTAATTACATGTATAATAATATAATCTGGCACAGTACATAGGTTTTTAGCTGCAGATTTACCAATTAGAAGTCTGGCAAAACAGCAAGGATGCCAAGTGGAGCAACACACTGGTGGTATGAGTATGGACATCCAGTTGCGCATGAAGGGATAGAAGTCATTTGCCCTTACTGTCATGAAGCTTCGTGCAAGATCTTGATTAGAGGCATGAGTTTCAACTGTACGATGCTCCTGAAGAGTTTCTCCGCATGCCTGATCTTTTTTATGCCACGCATGCCTTTATGGCTCAGAGAGTTTCTGAACCAAGATTTGGGACTTGTGGGTGCTTTTGACAATTTCATGAGGCAGAGAATAGCTGGGCAATTCCCCAACATTGGTCTTAGACAAGGGTCTGATACTGCCTGTTTCCCAAATGGGGTTAGGATTTTTTCAATTTTGGCCCTTCGTTCATGTTTCATGGTAGTGGAGGGGAACCTAGGCCTATTGATTTTGGTGGTTTATTGATAGCCCCTGGACTGGAAGCATTTATTCACCAGCTCACCATGAATGATCATAGAGGTCTTCCTCCAGCCTCACATTCTTTAATTGATGCAATGGCTACCATTAAGATCATGCAAGCCCATCTTCGCTCTGATTCACACTATCCGCTTTGTCAAGAAAAATTCGAGCTAGGCTCTGAGGCTAGGCAAATGTCTTGTAACCATATTTATCACTCTGACTGTATTGTTCCTTCGTTGCTTCAGCATAACTCTTGTCTCGTTTGCCTCGTTGAGTTGCCACCTCTAGGAGTGGGTAGTTCCTGTGGTGGAAGTCAGAATGTTTGTAGCAGCTGTACCCATTATAGATAAAGGAGACAGAACCAAGGAAGGAGAAATATATTATATCATCTTGGTGGCCATTCTGATCTTCCAGTTGAAACCCTAGTCATTATGCTCAGACCAGTGTGTAAGCAGCTCTTCTACTAGTGATGACCAGAATAATAGGACGGGCTATAGAGTATGGTCATTTGATGACCAGTGCTTCAGAATAAGTAGAGTCTGGCTGTCTAATAATGTTCTTAAAGAATAATATGGAAAATGACTTAAAATACTAGTCCCCCCAGTATCGATGATGTTGAAACATCTACATGTGCGTGTGTATCAAATTAATTAAAATATACATGTGTGTGTATGTGTGATAATTGAGTGAAACAATTAAATATTAAATTTAGTGGATTGCTGCAGTTGATGTAGATTTTAATGAAGGAGAACTTGAGTTTATAATCCCTTCCTTTTAATTTCCTGATTGGTTGGTGGAGGATTGTAAAGTTGGTCTCCTTCAATGTTTATCCAACTCCTAATATTCCCATAACTGTTATGTCCTTTTTTCAGGTCATAAAAATAAAAAAAATTGGGACGTTCCAAAATCTACTCATATTGTGAAGTGTAATTTTAAGATCCAGAAATATATGTAGATGTAGGAGCTGCTTCTTTTCAAGAAATAAAATTTTATCAACGAATGACGAACACAAATGGGCATTTATTGTCCCGCATCATTTGAATTGGATCATCTTTGTTAGCAACATTTAAGAGGAAATAAAAGCTACTACCTCCAGTCCTAATTATAAAATTTTGTTTATAGACTACAGACAAAGTCTTATAATTAAGATCAGAGGTAGTATAATTCACATCAAACTTAGGGTCACTTGTCAATATTCCAAGAGTCCACAATTGAAATGTGGGTGGGAGGTGCTAAAGAAGAGATGCAAGAGTGGGGCAATCCCACCATTGACTTCAACAAGTTAACACAAGCAGAGGTTGGTGCTTCACTACTTGTGATATTAATTTTAATTAATCTTTCTCAAGCATTTGATAACTGGGTTTTTAGCTTGTGATGAATATTAATTTGATACATGGAATAGTATCAGAGATGTTTCTCATGTTCATTTCATTTTCTTCAGTTCAGTCATTGTGATAACTCTGTTGTTTTTTAATTGTAATTTCATACTCTGTAATTTGTGATGTTATGTTATTGTGATAACCATTTTTATAACTCTGGCCGTGTTTTTCCTTTGCTGGTTCAGCATAACTCTTGTCCTAACCTGCCACCTCTAAGACAGGGTAGTTTCCATGGTAAAACTCGTGGAGGAAGGAATGTCATCAGTAGCAGTAACCGAGGGTTGAAGGAGACAGAACCAAGGAAGGAGAGATCCATTATTATTAGCTTGGTGGCCAATCTAATCTTCCAGTTGAAACATTATGAGTAGAATAGTAGGAGGGATTATAGAGGATTGTCATTTGATCACCGACGCTTTAGGATAAAGTATAGTCTGCCTATCTAATAATGTTATTGATGATTGATATGGAAAATGAGTGGAAACACTTGTGTTTTTTAGCTTTTTAATATGGATATTGTTCATATATATGAAATTAATTAAGATATATATGTCAAAGCTGAGTGAAACGAATTAGATACTAAATGGATTGTCGTAGTTGATGCAAATTTGACGAGGAGAACTTGAGTTTATTATTACTACCTCTGGTTCTTAATATAAGACTTCGTTTGAGTTTTATTTTAATCCTAAATATAAGACTCCAATTCCCTTTGTCTCTCATATTTATGCATTTTTTTCCAAGATAGTTCTTCTAATAATAATAGTTCTAGTTAATAATACACTTGATTAACAAAGATATTTTAGGAAATATAACATCTATTATTACAAATAACTAATGTAACTTATTTTCTTAATTTTCTCAAATTAGTTAACTAGCTCTTATAATTAGGACCGAAAGTAGCATTGTTCCCTTCATTATGTTGATGATTAGCACTCTTTTTAATTCTTGTCATTATGAATTGGCTCCACTGAACTAGCTAGTGTACATATGCAAATGGAATCTATATTTTTGTTGGACATAATTATGATATAATTTTAAAATGCCTTTCACTTTTCTTACAAATCTTACTTAAGTAATTAATCTTTCATTTTTTTTGGTTTTTTTTTGTTGTTCAGATGAAATTTAAGCAATATATATTAATTCTAAGAACAGTTCAATCTCTTATTTGAATTGGTTAAGGAATTTACTTTTGGATAAATTAATCTAACATTTTTTAGATTTTTTTTCTCTATTTAGATGTGGTAAGTTCTTTGTTAACGTTTCTAAACAAAATATTAATTAACTAGTGCTTCTATTTTATTCATTTTATTATTATCATTATTATTATTATTATATACATACATACATACATACATATATATATATATATATAAAGTTGTCCAAGTAAACATGTGTGTAAACATATGTATCTGCAAAAGTGTTGAAATCTCTTCAAGGAAAATTGAAATCAATGGTTGGGTTAAGATACATTCCGCATCATAAAATTTTTATTCAACAACTTAAATTATTTTTTCAGTATCACTGATAATCTTAATTTTTTAGTGATATTTAGTGTGTTGTACATCTTAAAATATTTTGAACGTTGTTGAAAAAAATATTTTGTTAGATACATTTTAACCCTTAATTATTTTGAAAAATTTCCTCTGCCTACTAAGTATGTCTAGAATTCTCTTGGTTAATTACTGTACCTACAAATTGTTTATTCTTTTGGTTGTTTGCAAGAAATTTAGGCAATATATCGAATTACATAAATATTTTAGAATGTGAAATTGAAAATCATCTTTTCAACAATTAATTTATAAATGATTTTGAGGTCAAAAGTCCTCATCTTGGTCAAGAATGATTGAGATGGCACCACTCTTTTATGTCTTCTTTACATATCACACTCCACCCACCTCCCTTTCTTTCAGTATGATAAAAAATAGAATTTTATTTACAATACATTTCCTATTATGTTATATACACAATAAACAAATACAATAAGTAATCAATAGGTGAGCCAATTAATTACCCAAAGTAAACTAAATGGCTTCCACCAATTTTCTGTGAGTGCATGCATACACACATAAATATATTTATACATTCTTATTTAATTTGATTTCATCATAAAAATATAATTCGTGCAAAACATATGTTTATATTTGTCTAACTATGAACTACTTGTCTCTTCTTCTTGAATTGTTTATTATTTATTTGTTCTTTTCTTCTTCTGAGATAAACATGTTCATATAATAGATTTTTTTTTTGGGGTTTTAGTATCAACACATAACTAAATTTACGAACAACTTGCTCACACACATTAAGGCATGTCTTTTTATTTCAATTTATTTTTAAATGCTCTGTTTCTTTGCAAGTGATACATCAACACATTATATACCAAAAGATTCTATTGCCATTGGATATCATCAATATTAAATCAATTTATCTAATTTGTTTAGCCAAGTTGTATAGTTTTATATACTGACCCAGACTTGTAATTATGCATGGAACTTGGATCTCTTTCAAAATTCGAAACAGGGGAGGGTGCTTTCAACCAAATTGACGGCTTCCAAGATTCATTCTGTTTCATAACTCTGGTTCTTTTTATTGTCCTTTTTTTCTAGTTTATTATGGTAAGTAATATGATTATGTTATTGACACCTGCGTTTGCATCCCCGCAAGTATATGAGAGGAATGATTCATGTCACTTACAATTTACTGTTCTTATGAAATCCACTGCTAGCGTATGGAACTTGACTTGTTCCTTTTTAATTTATAGAGAAAATGATTTTCTTTGCTGGTGAATTATCACTTTCGGTTTGTGTTGACGAAAATAACAAAAAATTTAAATTTTACCGAAATGCAATGGTATTTCACTTCATTAAATGCCTTTATTCATGTTAACAAGTGCTCAGTTTTCATTTATGACAAGGTAATTAATTAAATTCTGTTTCTCTCTGAAAACCTCATCAAATGGCAAAAATTTTTGAAACAAAGACAAATATCTGGAGTGACAACTATCATATTAGAATGGAAGGAGTAGGAAGACGATGAGTCATTGTTACCTATTCTCGTCCATTTTTCCCTGGTTCTTGAATCAGCGAGTCAAACACCGCTCCCCTAAAAAGAATTCCACAAGTGCTCTCAGCGGAAGCTTGACCTCATCAGAAGAAGCAAGCTGGGGTTGGTTGGCTTGGTTGAAGAAACCATTTAGATGGCGCCGCCTATCTTGTATCTCTTCTTTACGTATCACTCTCCACCCACATTCCGTTACTTTACTTTATTTGGAAAAGGAGAAAGGAATATCACACTCCCACTCTTTGAGTATATAATCATCATCACCTTCTGCAGCTTTAACACTCCAACCAACGTCCCAAAAATTCCATAACTGTCCATTAGAGGTTGTAGGAAGAGAAACGCATACCTCATGGTCAAGTGAAGCAACCAAATTCCATAACTGTCCATTTGATGATAATGGTTCCATTGAATCACAACCGCAGGCATGTAATCGAATTAATCGTGATGGGAGCCTTGGCAATGACTTGAGCCTGTCGCAGAAATTCAATGAAAGGAAGACAAGTCGAGAAAGACCAGAGAAGCAACCGATGGGTAGATTCTCAAAATCATTAAAGCTTAGATCCAATACAATGAGCGATGATAAACTGTCAAAATCAGGAATCGATCCATCATCTAAGCCACACCCGCTTAAATATAACTCCGTTAATGACGTTACATTCAAGCCGGAAATTTGGTTACTTACGTGAGTCTTCAACGACTTGTCAAGATTTTCAATTTTACAGCCACTCAAATTTAAATATTCAAGACCCGTCAAGGATCCAACTGATTCAGGAAGTCTAGTTATAGAAGTAGCACCCACATCAAGATATGATAGTTTTTCCATACCTTTCCCAAACTCTGGGAGCTTTGCAACTTTTTCACACCCCCTAAGGTTTAACTTCACCAAAGAATTTGTTTCCAATTTTTTTGGTAGGATTTCAAGGTTTTCACAATGATTCAAGTCCACCTCAACAAGCTTTCCCAACTGTCCAAGGGAGGGATGAACCTTGACAAGAGATGTGCATCCACCAAGATGTAAATGTTCTAAATTTGGAGCACCTGAGAAGTCTGGAGTTTCGGTCAAATTGAGAGACTTCTTCAGTACGATAGATTTCAACTTTGTCATACGCTGGAATCAAACAAAAGATGGAAGAGTCAGTCTAACTAAGCAGTATATCAATAAAACATGAACACAAAGATATAATTTTAATATAAACAATCATGCATGAAGCATCAATCTTACCTGTTTGTTGTTCCAAAGTTGTTTTATTTTACTACGTGACATATCCATTTCAACAAGTCGATTCAATTGAGTTTCAAGTGGAAGAGCTTCCAAAGGAGAATATCGCCACATAACAACTTTTAATGCACCAGCCAAAAATTTCCATTCACTTGGGAAGATGAACGGATTGTTATACATCTTACATAAGAAGAGCCTAAGGTTACTCATCTTTGAAAAAGCTTCAGGATGTACTTCTATTTTATCTTGCTCGTACGGAAACGAATCTTGCATAAAAATAGCTTCTATTGCCTCAGATCCCTAATAAAAATGTCATTTGCAAGAAAAATAACATGAGAATGATAAGAAAATAAAGAACATTAAAAACATTAAATGTATGTCAAGAAAATGAGATATTTAGAAAAAATGGCACTCACCTTGTTATTTTCCAGTACTTCCTTAATTTCTTCAAACTCCCACAACCTGCTATGCTTGCCAATATTCCTACCCAGCTCTTGAAGTAAATCATGCATCTCTAATGTGCCATCATTCGTTTCAACTAGTAAAGCTCTTTCAATCAAGACCCCTATTCCAATGGTTGGGTTAAGATCACACTTTTTCAATATTTCAGTCACATATTTTTTTTTGTGACCCTGGAAAAAACAAGCAATATCTAAAAATATTGCCCGTTGTTGCTCATCTAATCCATCATAACTTATTTTAAGCACTTGAGAAATTTTTTCAAGATTACTTTTCTTCAACTTATCTAAAGTATCTCTCCACTCATCTTTTTTTCTTCCGTGAAGAAAAGAACCCAAAACTTTAAGTGCCAAAGGAAGACCAGCTGCATGTTCAACTACTGATTCTGATAACTTCAAATAATCCTCATCAGGATGATGGCCTTCGTTGAATGCTTTGTTTGAAAAGAGTTCAAGAGATTCATCTTTCTTCATGGTTTTCATCTCATATATTCTTTGCTCATCTACTCTAGATGAGGTGAGCAAGTGCTTATCTCTTGTTGTAAAAATTATTCTGCTTCCTTTACCAAACCAATCTGGACTTTCGGCCAAATTAGTTAATTGTTTCTCATGATCTACATCATCAATGACTAGAAGAACCTTTTTACTGCAGAGAAGCTTTCTTATCATCTTCATTCCTTCGTAATCATCAGAAATTTCCATGCCTTTTATTTTGAGAGGAGAAAGAAGCTTTTTTTGCAAAGAGACGACGCGGCCTTCTTTTTCAAATGTTTCTCTAACATTGACAAGAAAGCAACACACTTCGAATTTGTGGGATAGTTTTTCAAAAACAACTCTAGCAAGAGTTGTTTTACCCACACCGCCCATACCCCATATCCCCACAAAACGTCTGTCATCCACCCCAATCTCCAAGAGAGACATCATATCACCTGCTCTTGACTCAATCCCAACGTTGTCACCATAAGATGGTAACTTAGGAATTATACAAGTCCATACCTCTCTGACTATTTCTTCTATAAGATCTGCTTCCTGCCTATCAAAAAAATATACATAACGTTGTTTAACATGAGTTATATAGTTATATTAAATTAAAATAATAATGAAAAATGTGAGTTTTCACAGGTATTGTTTATCAAAGCTACAATACATTTTTTGATATAACAGGGAATTATTGAGCAAATAAGAATTGATCCTTCTGCTCATTAAAATTAGAAATGTGGCCTGGTCAAAAAAACTAGAAATGTGATCATTTTACCCAAAAAAACAATCGACTTATTCATAATTTCGTTGTGTGTGTATTCATCAACTTAATAATTATAAATCCATGTCCACTGTCATTCGGTTAATCCGTTCATCATCTGAAAATCTTTTTTCTCTCAACAGATCAGAATGAATACTTCCAAGTTTCTGTTGTCACAATGGAAGTAGTGCTCCTCACAATTTTAAATGATATTGTTCACAAGTATAAAGGGACTTCTAAATTAAAGTTAAACAAAACCCCATAAAGAAAACAAATAAAAAAGAAAATTTATCATTAGGAGACTTCGCATGTTACCGAGAAGATAATTAAATCGAGGGTTGCAGAGGATTTCATTATAGAGAATATATTGCTCATAAAAAATAACTGAAAGTTAGGGGAAATGCGTATAGAAATTTCAAATAAAAAATAGAAAAAATTACACAGAGAAGGATGACCGATAATTATTGTTGGGTTTGATTAAATTTATAATTTTAAAGGACTGAAATGTTAGCAGCGTACTATTAGAGAGTTGGGCGCCTAATTTTGCTGTAAATATTACAGGTGTTTGGGAAGAAAAGAAAGGAAAACAAAATTGTATATTAAGTACAGAATAACACAATTAAAGGTGCTCAAGTTGTCTAGTCCCAAACCATCCTTCAAGGCGAGACAAGACAAAAAAATTTTGGGACGGAATAAAATAGTCACAAGGAGGGGATGAGACACCGTCCTCTCATCTGTCCCGTCCCAAGGCATTTTTTAAAAAAATTATTCATTAATAATTATTATTAGATTATTCAATTAATAATAATTATTAGTGTTATTTCAATCAAATTTTCTCTCTCAATAAAATAATGCATAAAGCTATTAAATAGTGTTTTTTTTACAGTATTTTTTTATACGCAAAAACATTATAACATAAAAAAAATTTATGCCCAAAATCATAATTTGAAAAAAAAAACAAAGAAAATAAACGGGATGGGACACGACAAAAAATGAAAATCCCGTCCCACAGCAAGATAAGGATGGCCTGTTTCAGCCCCATCTCATGAACAGCCCTAAACACAATTGACTATGTTTATAAAAGATTTTTTAAAAAAATAAAAAATTGATTGGTTCGTTGTTGATGAATAGGTTTAAATTTCAGAGTGACGACTACTAGGAGAAAGGATATGAAGGTGCCACCAGTTTTTATGACGATAAGAAAGTTAATTAGTTTATTTTGTTCGTTCGATATAATTATAGTTTTTATGGTGCCTGAAAATAAATTTTGAGCTTTTGGCCAAAAATTAAATTTTGAGCAAGATCAAATAAAAATAATATTGACTTAGATATAGGTTCTTCAACATAATTTTCTCATCCTAATACGTATAAGCGATAAAAGAATTATTACATATAATGTAAACGCATGTAAACGAATGTTACTTATAATTAATTTATTAAAAATTAATTAAAATTAACAGAACCAGTAATCCATACTTCAATGAACTAATTACATAACGTTTGTTGAAGTACTACCTGTGCTCCTATTTACAAGAACTAGTTGACTAATTTGAAGAGATTAAAGAAAGAAGTTAAGTTTGTTATTTGTAATAAATAGGTGTTGTCTTTTCTAAAATATTCTTACTAATCAAGTATATATACCAAAACTATTATTGTTAGAAGGACTATTTTAGAAAAAAATTCATAAATATGAGAGACAATCTTATATTTAGAATCAAAATAAAAGTCAAACAATGTCTTATATTAAGAATCGGAATAGTATAATATAATAACTATATTGGCAAAAGGTTTAAAATATATATTTACTCCCCAGGGATTGGCAGGTTGAGTTCTATCATTTTTATGGAGAGGAAAATTTTCATGTTGACTTATTGGCTAAAATATGTCATACGTTAGAAAGAAATTTTTATATCTTTGATCAACCACTACTTTTTGTACGAGGAGGCGGTGGCTGATGAAAGGAATGTTTAGATTGTATCAAAGCCATAGTTTTCCAAACACCCTCGAAGGAAATTACCTAGGTTTTGGGGCTCTTTGCAAATTTGTTGTTTTGTCTCGGTTAAGTTAATATACAGTTTCTTACACCCAAAAAAAAAAAAAGCTAACTCAACAGTTTCAAAGTGATGATTCAGCAACATATTAATTTTTAATTTAAAATATATAAATTAAAAAATATTTAAAATAATACCTAATTAAAATGCCGTCAAACAAGTAAGGAAATTTTTTTTATTTCATAATTATTAAATTGCAAAATTATGGAGAAAAATAAAGTTTTATTTTAAGTATTTTTTCAATTGAGATATTTTAAATTAAAAACTAGTATGTCAGCATTTCAACATTAAATTATTATTTTAAAATGACTGAGTTAATATTTTTTATTAGTGTTAAGTTTAAAGGACTAAATTTTTTTTTTTTGCCAACAGCAAATGATTAAAATTAATTTTATTAAATTTAAGAGAGTAAACTGAAACTTGAGGTAAAATTAAGAAATTAAATATGTTAGATATGTTTTTTTTTATTAATGGGAGGTTATCATCTGTGCCTATAATGGATGCTATTTTCATGTTATCATCATCTGTGCCTCAAATGATTATAAACGATTTGAACCAAACGGGAATCTGTGCCCCAAATAAATATGGAAAATATGATTAAATGATTGAAAAAGAAAACTTACTTGCGCCTGGCGTCCCAGCCAGACAAGTTGGCAATTTCACACAAAACAGTTCTCCAATTCTGCACTATTGTTATGTTTCTTCTGAATCTCTCTTCATGTTTAGCTATGGCTTTCCCGAAACTTTTACTTTGCTTCCTTACATCGGCTGGGTCAACATCATAGAAGATGGGAAAAACCCTTAAACCGAATGTTCGATATTCATAAATCTTTTGAAGCTCATCCAAAAAGGAGATTTTTAACATGAACAGATTTACTTGGACTTTGTGCAGATTTGGCTTTTGGCTATGGTTAATGTTTAAGAGAAAAGGGTATTTCAATTTCATAGAAGTCTTATTTATAAAACATGAAGAAAAAACCGCTTTTGTCTTGCCTATAGGTATTTTATTCAATTTTTAATATGAATCTACTATTTTATTTTTTTTATTTATTATTATACAAATTATTATTTTTTTTATAAAAAAATATTAAATAAGGATAAAGTTACAAAGTTGTTAAATTCTAAGATAAAGTTAATAAGGTTTAAGCTTCTTTTATTTTTATAAAATATATTAAAAGTAACTTAGAAATAAGACATGAGGAATATTATAAAGTTGTTTCTCCTGCATGTGTGAAATTCACTTTATTTCTAGATATTTTAAGTTTGATTATATTATATTATATTATTACTTACTTAGTTACGCCTAAATGCTTATTTTTGAAGTTGTAAATTTACTTATATTTCTTATAAATAATCAACTTTTTGTTGTAAACCATCGAATTTTATTTATTCACTTACATCTAAATACTCATAGTTGAGATTTTCAATTCACTTATATTTCTTACAACTAGCCAAATTTGGGTTATAAATCACCGAATTTTTGTTGTAAATTGTAAAATTTTATTTGTTTATTCACACCCACATGCAGACATGCTTATATTTGAGGTTGTAAATTCACTTGTATTTTTTGTAAATAGTTGAATTTGGGTTGTAAATTGTTGAATTTTACTTCTCATTCACACATAAACACTTGCATTTGATGTTATGAATTCACTTATGTTTCTTGTAAATTACCGAATTTTACTTGCTCATTCACACCTAAATCGCCGATTTTTTATGTGAATTGTCAAATTTCACTTATTTATTCATACTTAGGTACTTGTATTTTATATAGATATATATATTTTTTGCATTATATAATTAAGGGATTTAGTTGGTTTGATAGTCACTTTTTTTTAATCTGCCAAGAGATCTGGGATTAATCCCCTTTTTGGCCACCTTATTTTGGGAAAAAAAAATCCTCCGGAAACCAAAGCTCCCCTAACAGTTAATCATATTTTTTTAAAAAAAATAAAAGTAGGGGTATTATTATATTTTTATCCTTAAATTTTAATTTTATTTTTTTAAAAAAGGATAGACTAAAATTTTGAAATCTTTTGGAGTTGATTAATATTAATTAGTTTACTGAAATTCTCCCCTAAGAAAATGATTAGGAGTAATACAGAGGAAATCCACACACAAGGGCCGAATCCAAGAAAGAGAGGCAAAGGCTCTGCAAAAGAAGACAGAAGGAGAACCCCTCTGAAATCTGAATCGCTTTTTCCATGTAAGAATTGGTTTCGGTGTCTAGGAGATGAGTACCGAGAACCCATCGTTGTTCTGCCTTGCATGGATTTAATTTAGATGGTTGGGATTTAATTTTGTTTATTATTTATATTTTTTTAAAAATTATTTTAACATACATAAAATCTAAAATAAAAATAATATTTTATTTGTTAGTGTTTAAAAATATGATTTGTCTATTTAAATATTACAGCTAAAAATTTTACTTTTAGATCATTAAAATTGTATTTTAATGATAAGATTTCACCCATGATAACTATCATAACGCTTATCATTATGATGATTACTAAATCCAGTTTTGAGCAGTATAATACGCTGTGGTGGTATATATTAGTCCTTAATATAAAAATTAGATTAGTTAATTTAAAAATTTTAAGAAAATTAATTAAGTCTAATATTTATAGCAAATAGATTTTACTAAGCCATCATCTTTAACCATATCAATTGGAAGTTAAAACTATCCCTTACTAGAAATTTCTTATAATCAATAGAAATATTTTACAAAAAGAATATCAAAATGAGAGAACAACTCAACCTTATTATCCTTATTCCTTTTCTATTTAAATCTAAACATAATATTTTTATCACTGTTAAGAAAATATTGGGATTTACTATTATTTTCTAATTATCTTACTAGAAGCTTTACTACGTAATATTTACCAACTCTTAATATTACAAGATTTGCTAATATTGATTGCATAATATATGAATTTTGGATGTTTGCAATTGTGTTCCTACTGATTTGTTGTTCCTAGTTTTGCTGTTTCAACTGCATGTGTTTTTTGGTTAATGCATATAACTTTAATATAAGGAGTTGTTTATAAAAACAGCCTTCCCATATATAAATATATATATATATTAAAAATTATGCATAAATATTTTACGGTTATAAGATAAAAGTGACAAAAATAAAGAAATTGAGAGTAAAAAATGGTCAAGTATAGGCCCAAAGTTTGAAAAGAAAATCCTAATACTCACTTCTTAAATTTCAAAAATCTAAATCAGCCTCATTTACTAAGTTTTAATAGTATTGGCTATATTTGAACAACAAATGATAATATATTTTTATAGTAATTTTTTATTTGGGATTTTAAAATTCAAGAGATAATTTTTTTTTTCCAAGTTTGAATGACTCCACTATACTTGACGGGTTATTTTTTAACTATTAAATAAAGCTAAAAATATATAAACAAAAAATATGTCGTTTTACTTGTTCCATAAATTGAAGCGGATACCATTATCTTTTTTTTCCCCCTAACCCAAGGCTCATACTACGAGCAGATTTGAATGAAAAACACTGTCAATGAGTGAGTTTGATTGGAGTGACATATCTGTTAAAAGATTAAGAATGAGAAAATAGATTTCAAACAAAATTGATTTATGATCATAATTTTAAGAATAAAGTTGATTTATGATGATGATTTTAAGAATAAAGTTGATTTATGATTATGATTTTAAGAATAAAATTGGTTGTAATTGATTTATAAGATTGATTTTGGGTAATAGAAAAGCTAAAATTATAATTTTCTTAAGAAATGTCCAAAGGCCCCTAATAGATGCTAAAACCAATTGTGAATTCAAAATCATGATTATCACACGAACTCCCAAACACTTCTTATACATATCAAAAGCAATTATAAAGACAAAACCATGGTTATATCTCAACTACCAAACATCCCTTGTTTATGCAAAAATTAATTATAAACTAAAAATTGTGGTTACCTTATAAGTTATTATTACATGCTTTTCAATTATACTTTCCTACAAATTTATTCAAACACCCCATTTTAAAATCAGTTATGCTTATGGAAAAAATAGTTGACGGTCCTATAATTGATTTTAATCAAAAATATGAGTACTTGTCTGATGATCTCCTGATCAATTTTAATCAAACTATTAGAAGGACCTTTTAATACAAAATAATTTTCTTGATATAGTCTTTCCTTCGTATCATGTAGAACATGCATAACTACGAGGGAGAATCACATCCTCAATGTATAATATTCTGATTTGAGATGTGTTCAGAAGAGGAGCGTAAAGCAGTACTCGTTTTTGATGTTATAGGACTTGAACTCTGCTAGCGATTTCACTTTTGTGAAATTATTGAAATTCACTTTTGTCTCTTCTCATCAACAAAAGCTCAAGTCAGTACAAATTCCCAAGCAAATTACATGTTCATAAAAATAATATCTGTTGGAATATTAATTGGTTGATTAGTGAAGAGAGTTAGATTAGATGTTTCTCAATCCCTCAATGTAAGACTTTAGTATCCATATAAAAGGCGGCACACTTCATATGCAGTTGTGCAAGAAGGTCGTCTCCTCAGCGAGAGGCTAATAAAAATGGCTCTCACCTGAAGCATTAACCTAGAGTTTAGCGTAGACAACCCTTTGGAAGAGTTTATATTGTAATCACTGGTGTTGATGAGTTGATTACTTGATATTGTAATCACTTGATATTTATAAGACCTATTTAACTAATTTAATTAGATTAAAAAAGATAAATAAGTTAGTTAATTATTAAAAGTATGATATGTTTTTCTTAAAATACCATAATCATCTTCCTTATCAATATGGTTAATTTAGAAAAAATTAATAAATATGAGAAATAGATTTTATATTTTAGACCAAAATTAACTCAATAATCACATCTTATATTGAGGATCGGAAGAGTACGAAGTATTCTTCATTTTCCTAACAACATCCTTCTTGTTATAAGTTGATTCAATGTTTCCCTTTCAAATTACATGCTTGGCGAATATTATGCAGTGTTAATTAATACTACCTCCGGTCCTAATTATAAGACTCAATTGACTAATTTGAGGAGATTAAGGAAAGAATTTAAATTTTTTATTTGTAATAAATAAGTGTTGTGTTTCCTAAAATATCCTTATTAATAAACTATATTGGCTAGAATTACAATTATTAGAAAGATTATCTTTAAAAAAATACATAAATATGATACACAGAGTGTATTGAGATCTTATATTTAGAATCAAAATAAAAATCAAACACGATTTTATATTAAAGACCGGAGGTAGTATCAATCAAGCTGATATTCTGCACAGACGTGTGTAAATCGGAAAGCATCATAGTTTCTCCGAATGCGTCCTCTTTCCTGCTTTGGTGCGGAAAACAAATTCATTTTTTATTAAAGGACAATTTTATTATGAGATTAAACGAATGAGTATATCAGAAAAAAGGGGTAAAAGTACAATTTTATCCTGATCTTATATTTGGTTGCAATTTTGCTGATAGTTTGATCCTGATTTTCTAATGCAATTTTACCTTTGATTATTGGAAAAAATAATAATAGGTAAAATTACGGCATTAAAAAAATCAAAAAAAAAATTACATCAAAAAAAAAAAAGCCAGAGGTTACTGGACTACTACACTCATTGTAAAATAGTCCTCCTGTTTTAAATATAAAATTTGTTTTATAATATCACTTGGACTATAGGATGGGTTTTACATTTAAAAACAGAAGAATATAATTATTATTGAGGAAGTATTAATGAGAATAGGAAAATTTGATAAAGATAGGAAATAAGACTAAGATACACTTATCAATTAGTCTGTTATAAAAAACTTATCAATTAAGTTCTACGTTAAAAATAAGAACAAGAAAAGTATTATTACACTTTAGTCAACTTTAAGCCATTTATTAGCTTTTCTTTAAATTGTTGAACCACTCAAAGGTCATCTACATAACTGTGAAGTACAAATTGAATACGAGGCGATCCAGTTATTAGTCCGGCAAACACACAATCAAACTTAAAAGATTTAGGAATCAAATGAATTTCACACATGGACAAAGGAAAAAAGCACTGTAATATTCTTTTAACTCTATTTATAAGTTGAAATTAAAAAAAAAGGCTCAAACCTTGTTACCTTTGTCTTGGAATTTAATAACTTTACAACTTTATTTTCTTTTAAATATGTGGACTTGTAAAGAAAAATAAAAATCTATACAATGATAAATTAAAAATAAAATAATATATTTATGTTAAAAATTTAATAAAATGACTTATAAATAAGATTTAAACATGTTTTTGGAATCCGGGAAAGAAAGGCGAAAGTGTCAGCGACGTTAGAAAAAGAGACAGGAGAACCAATTTGAAATGTTGAAAAGCTTTTTCCATATTCACACGGTAATAATTCAGAAGGTACATATATACTGACGTGTAAAGCTGAACTGCACCAACTAATGCACAGCCGTATGTCTGAACTGACTTTTACTAAGGTTCTGTTTGGGTGACACCCCAAATCATGGTTTGGGTGATAAGTCACCCAAACACCCACTGGTTTTGGGCAAACCGTGGTTTTGGTTCCAAAACCATGGTTTTGAAAAAAGCAGAAATTTTTTGCTTTTGGAGAAAAAAGGGAGAGTGTGAGAGCTTATAAAATATGTATCTTGTTATTTTTTTTATAAACATATTTTTTTATAAACATATTTAATCTTATATTTTATAAATATATATACATATTAATTATTTATTAATTATATTATCTTATGTATTATTAATTATGTTGGTAAAAAATATCTTATTAACAATTTTATTCCTTCAAATTAAAATATATCATAAAATCTATTTTTCTGTAATTATCATATTAATTTATGTCTTTTTTTAGTAATTTGTATATATAAAAAGTGTTTCTGATAACAACTATTCAAACACTCTCACTTCTCAGAATCACTTTTTTATAAAATCTATTCTTCACAGAATCTATTCTCCTCAGAATCTATTCTCCAGAATCACTTTTCCAAACCACGGTTTGGTTTCATCCAAACACACCCTAAATCAAGGCAAGTTTTTACTAGAAGGCTCTGCGCACGCGTGAAAGTTATTTCCAATTACAAATAAATAAAATTATTATGATTTTAAATTTTAGAAATAAATCTGGAAAAAAATAAATCTGAAGATATTACATTTATTATTATATTGTTGAGAAAAGATACTAGATATAAAATGCGATTTACTATTAATTACTAATTATCCTACGATAAGTTTACTAATATTTGTTAACTCTTCACATGACAAGGTTATGAGTAAAAATTGCAGCTTTACCCTAAAAAGAAACGCTGGGGATTATTGGAGTATATAGGGTCGAACGCAAAACAACTTAGTGATGGATGAGGCCCACTGTAAGATATATTTATTATTAAGAGAGTATTAATAAGGATAGAAAAAATTAATAAATTACATGGAAAATAAAACTAAGATAAACTCATCAATTAGGCTGTACGCTAACAATATGAAAGGTATTATGGTATTTTAGTAAACTTTAAGCTATTTATTCGCTTTTGTTTAAATTGTCGAACCATGCACTGGTTATCTGCCCGAAGCCATGAGGTACAAACTGAACAAGAGAATGTGATCCAATTATTAGTCCAGCAAACACACGCCAATCAAGCAGTCAAGTGAATTTCACACATGAAAAAACAAAAAAAAAAGAAGCATTACTCCCTCTAGTCCTTGCTATGAGAAGGGATTTGGATTCGCTTCACTTCTTCTCTCATCCTCTTCCCCTCCACTACTTTTTTTTGTCCTTCATAACCATTAGATTAAAACTTCAATAGTCCAAATTTAATATTTTACAACATTTTATAAAAATAAATATAATTATAAAAATAGAGAAATAAATTTAAATTGTTAAAATCTAATTTGAACAGCTTATATCTACAGACTATTATTACAAAGCAAATTTTTTTCAACTTTTTTTTATTGCAGTTGTTAACTGTTTAGACCAGATTTTAACAGTTTAAATTTATTTATTTATTTTTTAATAATATTATTTTTATAAGATGTTAAATCTGGACCGTTGGAATTTTGATCCAATGGTTGTGAAGGAAAAAACAGAATAGTGGAGGGGAAGAGGATGGGAGAAGAAGTAGAGAGGATCCAAATCCCAAATCCCTGTGAGAAGTCATCTAGAATCATTTTTTGGTCCTTTTTTATGAGGTTATGATAGCTTCAATAAGTACTACCTCCGGTTCTAATTATAAGAGCCAGTTGACTAATTTAAGGAGATTAAGGAAATAAGTTGAGTCAGTTATTTGTCCTAAATAGGTGTTGTCTTTCCTAAAATATCCCTACTAATCAAGTGTATTAACTAAAATTATAATTATTAGAAAGATTATCTTGGAAAAAATTGAGTAAATATGAGAGACAAAGTGGATTAAGGTCTTATATTTAGGACCAAAATAAAAGTCAAACAGTGTCTTATATTAAGAACCGGAGGTAGTATTAAATATTCAATAAGGGTAGTAGAAGAGTAGAAATTAATATGATATTAGAATTTAGCGTAGTTAATTAGGACAATATTAGAAGTCACTTGAGTTTTTTGACAAATTTAGTACTTTTAACTGTTTTCAGTAACATCTTATTATAAGAACCAGAGGGAGTAACATATTCTTCTAACTTTATTTATCAGTCATTTTTAACATGTTTTATTGAAATAAAGAAAAATCTTAAATCTCATTAACTTTGTTTTAAAATTTAACAACTTTATAATTTTACTTCCTTCTTAATAAATACAATTTTAAAGAAAATAAAAAATATATAATGATAAATTAAGAGTAAAGTAGTTATATTTATATTAAAAATTTAATGAAATGAATTACAAATAAAATTTTTAAAAAATTTCTCTCCGCCAGGACTCCTCTGAAATTGAAATTCCTAGATCATTACCAAAAGCATAGGTCGGTAAAAAGTCCCAGTAGATTTATTTTTAAATAGGAGTTTTATATGAACAACAGAAAAAGTATTATTATATTTTAGTAGTAAGATTAATCAATAGGATTAAAAAAGTTTTTTTTACTTATAAATAGGAGTGTTTTGTTAAATTGAAATCCCTTTTTCTCTTCAACATATAACCATTCGCAAAAACCCAACTCTGTGCAAAGTCCAAATAAATTTATTTACTAGAGCTTTGTGGCTTGGCCTGATGGTTAGAAAGGGTGTCCAAGGTGTGCACTCGCCTCCAAGTCTCGGTTTCGACATCTCACCCTGCCTTTCTGGCAAACTCTAGATTAGTCGGTCCCTTTGGGGGTCGGATACTGAGGGAGTTATAACCTAATTAAAAAAAATAAATTTATTTACTAAAAAAGAGCTTTTTTTGCTAGTAAATGAAACGGAGATTTCAGGAAGCCACATTAAAGTAGGTTTTTACTTTTCAGTCAATGGGAAAAGGAACGCTAGGTATATCATCTATCAAGAAAGAAAAACGAAGGTTAAGCAAAGAGAAAATAAATACTTGGCCGGTCGGCAAAAAAACGAATAAATAAATAAATAGTTGGCCAAAAAGAAAAAAGAACACAAAGGGAAAAGAAATAAAGGTTTTGCTTCTTTCATCATCATCTCTTATGCAGCGTCGTTCCCTTCCGCGTCAAAGTGAGCAGTGCGCATTAATTGATGAGCAGCGAGTGCTGGATGAGCTTTAATTCTTTAATTCTTTTATTTTTCACATACAACTGGTTCAGTAGCCGGGTAACGCACGGGATATATTCAAAACAAATTAATAGTTGTACAACTGACATCTTTTATCTTTTTTTTTTTAAACATGCAACAATTACTGGGAAAGGGAAAAAAACTGATAGATGGAAGCATAATAACTCAAATAGAAAATCAGTTTAAGACTTTGATTTAATAATATTTATATTTTCAGTTGGATCTAAACAAAACTAAATGGTTATTTGTAACTCTGCTTTCAGCTTTAAGACGTTGGTTTGAAGTATGATCAAGCAGCAGACCATAATGGTAATTACATAAGTATGAAGCCATTTTATATCATATAAAAAGTTGAATTACCACAAAATAGTTAGTGAAAATTAACATTGTTTTAAATCATAATTTCAGCTTAATTTCAAGAATTGAGTATCTATAAGATGTCAAAGCAAGCAATATATATAGCTTCATTATTAACATTTTATTGTTTGGTATTATACCCCGTTGTTTAAATAAAACCCATTATTTAGTAGAGTGGCTTCTTTGAAAATTTAGTCAAGCTAAAATTAGTGCATACTAAACATCAACAAATCTAGCATGGTTATTTTATACATTTGAAGATGAGTTGTAGAAGGAACAGTGTCTTTTGATTTGAAATTCACATATTTGATTCAGTAATTACATAGGATAATTTTATAGTCAATAATTACATAGAACAAAAGTAATATTACTGCGTGATATACAAAAAATTAATAGAGACAAATCGAGTTGAAACATATTAGATTCAATAATTATATAGGCTAATTTCTTAGTTAATAATCAGATAGGATATATATCAACAGCTACTTAATCAATTGCTTGTTCTAAAAGACTGTCTTTAAAGCGAATATAAGGAATAAAATCTTTTAGCTCGAGCTCCTCTTAAAGATTCAAGGTTCTCCCTTTATTGTGGACGCTTTAAAGAAACTCCAGTTTCCAACTGTAGAGTCACTTTTGCTCCTTAATCCTCAGATCCACCTAAATAAACATTGAGTTAAAAAAAAAGTTTCATCATATCTAATAACCATAAAGTATCTTGGGAAAGCCATCATATATACTTAATGTTGAAGAACTTGATCAATTAGCGAAAGGCTTCGGAATCAAATTCTCGCTCCATCATATTCCCAAAAAAAAAAAAATTTTGCTAAATAAGTTTAAAAAAAATTCAAATAACGAAACAGCAATAAATTAAAAGTGATTGCAATGTATAATAATATTAAGCTTAGTCACCCATCCAAAGAGAATTTTCTTCTATATAATGCATAACATCTCATGCTTCTTAAGTAAATAGGCCTATTGACGCCACCAAGTGATTGAGCCATCTTCCATCACAATGACAATGAAATATCGAGGAAAAAAAAAGAGAAGCATCATTAATTAACTCAAAAATAGGAAAGTATGAGAGAGAAATTAAATATCTTTTTAAATTTTTGAAACTGAATAAATAAATAAAATAATTGGTTAATAGGATTGGGAAGTTATATTATTTTTTATATTATTTAATTTGAAATTTAAAATATTTATTAACACTACAATCTTAATGCAAATTTCAAAATTTGAAAATATATCAGTTATACATTCCATGATTTTGGGGATCAAGAAAGTTATTTTATGCAATTCGAACATCAAATATTTAGATATATAAGTTCAAGACGTACAACCCTATCATTAAATAAAAAATAATAAAATAAGATATTTTTATCCTATAAAAATTAAGTAAAAAATGCATTATAGGGTGAAAAAAGTTTTTAAATAGAGGATGTGTGCCTAAAATTTTGACTTTTGCAAATAGAAAAATAATTCCCATCTATTTTTCATTTAAATTATTGAATAATAACATATTAAATAAGAATAGGAGAATAGGAATAAACAATAAGTATCTTTGGAATAAACAACGATTGTTAACTTTAAATTTAAATTATTTTTTTAAGATAACTTCTAATTCTAAAATGTAAACAAACAACTCACCTGGGGAGGCATCCTAGCTCCTAAGTGCCTAGGTAAACGCCTGAGGGTAATTGACGGCTCGCCCTGCCCAACATTGGTATGACCTAGGAGGAAGGGAGATTTCGCCCTGCCCTTGGATCGTGGGTGAGCCCAACCCCTTTCCAAAAATTTGCGTATCAAAAAAAAAAAAAAAACAACTCACCTAAAATAATTTAAATAGGAATAATTTGAGATAACTGTCACATTCATTTTGAGAGATAACTGTCAAATTTTGTAATGATGGGCTGAAGAATGCATAGATAGGGGAGGTGTGTATAAAATTTCAGTTTTTACTAAAATATAAAATAAAACATATTTAAACAAATCACGTTTCCCCTAGGCACGCACGTACAAGCGATATGATTTGAATCAGTTTTTAATATTTCTCAGATTAATAGTGAATAGGTAATGGGTTGTCACCAACACGAATATATTGAACTATTAGAAACATGGATAGAATCATGAGTAAAAATGTGGCCTTTTTTTATTAAAAAAAATAAGAATATTTATCTACTCATAAAAAATAAGTTTTAACTACTTTTAGTAACATCTTATAATAAAGACAAGAGGAAGTATAATATTGTTCTAATTTTATTTATAAACTATTTTCAACATATTATATTGAAACAAAGAAAAATCTTAAACCCTATTAATTTTGTTTTAAAATTTAACAACTTTATAATTTTATTTCCTTTTGAATAAATATGCTTTTAAAGAAAATAAAAAACTATATAATAAATTAAGAGTAAAATAGTATATTTATGTTAAAAATTTAATGAAGTGAATTATAAATAAAATTTAAAAAATTTCTTCCTACTAGGACTCCTTTGAAAATGAAATTCCCAGACCATTACCAAAAGCATAAGCCATAGCGTTCTCTTCACGCAGTAGGCTAAGACCTAACTGAGAGGATTGATTCTGTGTGTTTGTGGGAAAAAATTGCTAAATTGATATATTAATTATAGGATTCAGATTCATATAGTAGCCGAAAGCATTTTTCTTCAGTATAATAAAATATTTGCTGTTTAATTTTGTCCTTAAATTATATTGGGTTAATGTGCATCCAATATGCCGAAATATTTTTTCAGATGCATTCAGCATTCCAAAATATTTTGTAATGCATTAAATACCCTAAAGTATTTTTCTTCAGTATCATAAAATATTTTACGATTCAATTTTGTCCTTAAATTATATTTTCCAAAAGAGCAATTTTAACTTACTGTTAACTTCTCAAAAATTCGATAAGTAAAAATACATCTAACAGCATTGAGTTCTCTTCAGTAGCACTCAACACCTTAAAATAATATTTTTGGTGCAATTTTACTTTTAAAGTATTTTTAAATAATTTTTACCCCATTTTTCTCATATTTCTAGTATTAAACTTCTACATGTATGGTATTCATATTTAATATTTTAAAAATTAGGCTTTTCAATTTTTGGTTATCATCTTAAATATTTTCTAAACTTATATTCTATGTTTTTAACCATAATTTTTAATTATTTTTGCATTGAAAACATGGAAGATAAATACTGAAAACATTTAAGATGACTATTGAAAAATTGGAAAGTCTTTACTGAGCAATGAAAACAATTAAAATTATAGTTGAAAACATGAAAGATAAGTCCAGAAAAATTTCTAGATGAAAAATAAAAAAATTTAAAAACTCAGTACAAAAAATATGAAAATTGGTACTAAACATATGGAAAAGGAAAAAAGTGATAAAAATAACTCTGAAAATATTTCAAAAGTAAAATCACACTAAGAAATTACTTTAAAATATTTGAGTGTTAGTGGGGGAAAAAAAAAACCTTATTCCTAAACACTTGAAATTTAGATAAGATTTCCGGATATTGGAGCTTCGTTTCGCACGTGATTATGTACTGAAACTCATTGTAAACATAATGCATGGCATGTATGCTTCCCGTTAAAGGGAAGGAAAAGACCGGAAATTTTATTTTGCACAATTCAGATTTCTTTACATTAATTTATTAACAAACTTTTTTTCTCTAAAAGAGGTTTACAAGTCACACAAAAAAACTAAGACCGAATGACACATCCAAATTCAGCTGTTGATGCAAAGCAGTATTTTGGCTGTGAAACTTCTTTTTCTTTTCTTTTCTTTTTTTTTTTTGAAAAATACCAAAGTCATCAATTCATAAATTTAACATCCTTTAACATCCTTATTTATAATTAATTTTGTTCATTGTATATTATTTTAATCCTGCATAGTTTAATTTTATAACTGGGTTCTTTTAATTCCCCCTCTTCTAGTTTATTATGGTAATTAATATACTCCTCCGGTCCTTATTATAAGACCCCATTTGACTTTTTATTTGGTCCTAATTATAAGACCCCAATCCATTTTATCTCTTATATTTATGTATTTTTTTCCAAGATAATCCGTCTAATAATGATAGTTTTAGCCAATATACTTAATTAGCAAGGATATTTTAGGAATGACAACACTTATTTATTATAAATAACCAACTTAACTTACTTCTTTAATCTTCTCAAATAAGTCAATTGGGTCTTATAATTAGGACCGGAAGAGTATATGATTATGTTGTTGAAAATCAGCATTGGGACTGACAAAGCAAGGGGTTAAAAACATGGAATAATGGCATATAGCCTCCTTGGAGATCAAGGAGTACTCAAGCTCTCCTAAATCGAAGATATGGTCTTTTCTTGAGTTTTACAAGTCAAGGCACTCGGGTGAAGATTATATGGCATAAAGGAATATATTATGGTGAATATATTTTTCTTGAAAGTAACTGAAAGCCAGGGTGGGTAAAGGTTTACAGAATTTTCGAAATCAAAGCATAAAATAAGTGACCAATGGTTTAAATGTATATGTATGATTTATATGTATTTAAACAAAAGATGAGAAGAAAGGAAAAAATCATTATAAAAATTTAAACCAAATCTAAGGGGGAAAAATTACAAAAACTAACTAGATCTTGAAAATATTATTAATTTCATATAAAACATTTCTATCATTTGGTACTTTCGTGCAAGTAAATGGTCTGGACTTGCTGAATGCCTAGCTAGAAATTAAAGGCCGGTCAACATGTGATAAGCTTGTCATTTCATGCATGGAGTTGAAAAATCTTGAATTTAGGGTGCTTATTACAGATAAGAAAAATCTATAAGAATAAAATTACACAAAAAAGTTGTTTTAGGATATTGAGCGCTGCTGACATATGTTTTAGAATACTGAATAATCCACAATATAGTTTAGAATATTGAATGTTATTGAAAAAAGCCATTGTGCTGCATATGTTTTTTTATAACATTTTGCTATATACATTTTAACCTTAATTATTTGACCAAAAAATAGGAGTGATTTAAGATAGCAAATGTCGAGAGAAAAAAAAAACTTTTTTTTCTTCCCAGAGAAAATGAACTCTGTTGATTAGTTACTTTCCTACATGTTGTATATTCTTTTGGGTGTTTGCATGAAATTTAAGCCATAGTTCGAATGATGTAATTTTTTTTTTAATGTGTTATTGAACATAGTCTTTCAATAATTAATTTATAAATGATTTTGAGGTCAGAAGTCAAGAGGAAAAATGTTACATTTGATATAAAAAAATTCATCTTGGTCAAATAAAAGGCTATCGGCTATAATTATTGTTTTTCAACAATTATTTTTTGGGTCGAAAATCGCCCCCTTATCATTTTTTTTTGGGGGATGATGTGTGAATTAGTAGTGTGTGCTTATCAGTAATAATCTCACATTATATTTGGGAAAAATTCAAGCCACCTTCGTGCAAAACTCAAGAAAACATCATATTTCCAGTTAGAAGTTGAATTAAAAGGATATCTCCTCCGACACTCTATGCCATTGCAGTTGCAGGGGTTCAATCTTTTCGTTTTGTTCAAAGCGTAATCTACAACGAAATAATCATATAACTAATAGCCCAGGAAAACAAAGAAAAGGAATTAGAGGTATGAAATTAAAACTAGTGGGTAAAATAATCATATAAAGCTCATTATACAATTATCAATAGATGCTGTTACGAAAGTTGTTGAAACGGTCTTGTGCTTTCTCCTCGAAGCTCACTGCTGTGATGTGAAGATGATGAACTGCAATAAACGAGAGATGTGGACGAAAGAACCACCAAAACCTATTTTCTTTATTTAACCTTCTTTTCTATTTGGCTTTGTTTAGTTATAAAGTGAAAGGCAAAGGCCTACTTTAGTATAGCTTCATGACTTTTCTTTATTATTGACTGAAATGGAATTTTCCCTATTCAGATGATTATTTAGAAATTTTTAAATTGGACAATCATTTTTCTGTCATTTTTTTTTTTGCTGACCATTATTACTCCTTAATATTTTGAGTTTTATTTTACTATATTATTACTTCCTTATCATTTCATTAGAACCAAGAAACAATAGTTAAATTATTAAAATTATTTGAAGATGAAATATACTTTTGATTTCACTGCTCATACTAACATAGAAAATTTTCAAATTTGCATTACATTTTCTTTTATAGTTAATCACTTTAAACGTGTATATAGTAATTGAAAAACTTAATTAATATCCTGTCAAGTGATTTATAAGTGACAAGGAAAAGTTATTTCTCTTAAAGGTGTCTTAGAATTAGGACTGGGGGACTAGGGAGTACGTATAGTTTAAAGATATACACAAAAATAAATCACAACCCATTGCATGATCTAACGGCTTTAGCAGAGGTGGAAGATTTGGCAGTGACCTGACCTTTCACAAAATCCCAAAAGGGCATAGGGTACTCCTCAACAGCAGGCTAAGCTTTTAATTAAGAGCTGAGAAGAGAAGTGGAGCTAGGAGAAGGGAAGCGGCAAGCGGTAAGGAGAGGAAATTTAAAAAAGAAAAAGCAAAAATATTTATTCCCCTAGTCTTTAATCAAAGACATAATTGTTGAGTTAATTTTAATCCCAAATGTAAGACCTGACAAAACTATTAAGTTAATCTTGGTCCTAAATGTAAGACTTATTTATCATCTTTAACATTTTTTTAAAATTATCATCATTGATACTCTCTCAACCATAATCAAATAGGAAAGAAAAATAGTATTAATAAAGATTATTATGGTGTTTTAGAGAAAAAAAATGTCATATTTTTTATAATAAATAACTTACCTAATTTTATTAATCTAATCAAATTAATTGAATAAATTTTATATTAAAGATCAGAAGAGTATAATAATAAGATGGATGGGTGGTTGTTAGTGGAATATATGTATTACATGCTTGTTTATGTAGAAGTGGCATAACCCCGTACTCGGTAAGAGGGAAACAGATGAGAGGAAATATGAGGAAAAATTTTAATGAGTTTGATTTAAAAAAATTAGAGAAATAAGGTTATAAAATTTTAATAAAAAGAATAAGTAAGATAAAAGAGTAAGAAAATTCATTAAAAACTTGTAATATTAATTTTTCAGTTTTTAAAATCAAATTTATTAAAATTTCCCTTCTCTTCTTCTCCCCTCTATTTCCTTCACATCCTACGAGTTTTTAGAGATAACGAAGAATAGAGTTGAGAGTGGAGGTTATATAACAACTTTTTTCAGGCAACTTAAAATTCTCTCTCTGCCATGGTTGTTCTTCCTAAAAATCATACGCAAATTCTATTTGGTGTTTGGATGAAATTCAAGAGATTATTAGATTATTAAATGCAAAAATAATTTGGGCCAACAGGTGTTTCCAATCTTCATTGATTTAAATCCTTCTGATGTAAGACATCAAAAAGAAAGTTATGGAAAAGCTTTAGCAAAACACGAAGAAAGTTCAAAGAAAGCAAAGAAAAGGTTCGATGGAGAGATGCTTTGTTGCAACTTGGCAAATTATCAGGTTGGGATACCGACAGGGGCCGATTAAGATTTTTCTTTTCCCTTTCTTTTTTGGCTTTTTATTGGAAGAAAGATTTATAGCTAAACATTATACTGTTTATATATAATATTTTTTTTGCCTCTGTGCTCTGCTGTAATCAACTTCAAAAAATAGAGTAATAATCCCATGATTTATGAATCGTATCTAATATTTGATATTTTAACGAATGTTAATAACATTAAAATTACGAATTAATCGGATAAATGGGATTATTATTTTTAACAAATTAAACGAGTTAAAAAGGCTCAAATTATTGCTTCTTGTTTTAATTTTTTTCACATTATTATATTCCAAATTTCTCTCCATATTTTCCTATTAAATTTCAATATTTTTTGGCAAAGAAAATAAAATTTTATTGACGATACGTTTGCTATTATGTTATTATGAACACAATAAAACAACCAGAATAAGTAATCAATTGGTGAGTCACTTAAGTAATAAATGGCTTCCATCAATTTCATGTGCATGCATACATACATAAATATATTCATATATATTCTTATTGCAATTTAATTTCATCATAAACTATAATTCATGCCAAACATTATATTTCTCTAACTATGACTACTTATCTCTTCTTTAACTATGTATTATTTATTTGTTCTTTTCTTCTTCTGGAAATAACCATATCCTTATGATAGATTTTATTTATTTATTTTTTGGTTTTAGTATCAACACAACTAAATTTGCGAACAAATTGCACGCGCACATTGAGGCATGTCTTTTTATTCACTTTATTTTTAAATGTTCTGTTTCTTTGCAAGTGATACATCAACATGTTTTATGTCAAAATATTCTATTGCCACTGGATATATATCATCAATTTAAATCAATTTATCTAATTTGTTTAGCCAAGTCGTATAGTTTTATGTACTAACTTAAACTTAAAATATGCATGGAACTTGGATCCTATTCTCTTTCAAAATTGGAAACAGGGGAGGGTGTTTTTTAGCCAAATTGAAGGTTTTCAGGCTTCACTCTGTTTTATAACTCTGGTTCTTTTTATTTACTAGTTCTTTTTTATTGTCCTCTTTTTCTAGTTTACTATGGTAAGTAATATGATTATGTTATTGACACCTTTGTTTGCATCCCCGCAAGTATAAAGCATATGGAGCTGACTTGTTCTTTTTCATAGAGAAAAAAAGATTTTCTTCACTAGTGAAGTATACTTTCAAGTTGTGTTAACAAAAATAACAAAGATTTAAATTAAAATTTGACCGAAATGCAATGGTATTTCACTTCATTAATGCCTTTATTCATGTTAACAAGCGCTCAGTTTTCATTTATGAGAGGGTAATTAAAATCTGAAAACCTCATCAATGACCAAAATTTTTGAAACAAAGACAAATCTCTGGAGTGACAACTATTACAGTAGAATGGAAGGAGCAGGAAGAAGATGAGTCATTGTTCCTATTGCCGTCCATTTTTCTCTGGTTCTTGAATCAGAACTCTCGTACATCTTACCAAAGAATTTGTTAAGCACTATCGGCGGAAGCTTGACCTCATCAGAAGAAGCAAGCTGGGGTTGGGTGGCCTGGTTGAAGACACCATTATTGAGATTGCACCAATATTGTATCTCTTCTTTACATATCATTCTCCATCCACTGCCCAATATTTTAAATTTCTCACCGTCAAATGGAGCGTGGCTTTTGAAGCAAGTAGAAAGATTAATGTGAAGGGCATTGTTATGATCTCTCAGGTGCTGCCAACAAGTTTCCTCATTTAATTCCAACACCATTATGCAGAGATGACGCTTATGCCCTTTGAAAGTATAATGCGCCCACTCTTTGTGTATATAATCATCATCTTCTGGACCTTTGCTACTCCAAGAAATCATCAAACTACCACAACCTGAGATAAGGAAGCAGACAGCAATCCCAGCCCATTCACTATCACGGAAATATGGAGGAATCCTCATTTTCATCTCATATTCCCCACTATTCCCACGCAGAGGATAATATTCTTTATTTGGAAACCACGATGGCATTTCGCATCCTGCAATAATTGTACAGAAATCTCTCAAGGCAAGATATTCTGGCTACAAGCATGCAAAATTGTCATTAACATTAACCACCCATGAAAGAGCATGTGTGAAAAAAAGACAAAAATAATGAAACAGATACACACACCTCAGCATGCTTGAACAGCAATGGGATATCATCGTATTCCCCATCAGAGATTACATATTTAGTTCGCCCACGATGCTAAAATAGAAAATTAGTCATGTTATGTATATGTAGTTGAAGAAGTACAGATAAATCATTAGATAGATTTTAGGAAAACAACACACCTCATGATCAAGTGAAGCAACCAAATTCCATACTGTTTAACTGATAAAGGTTCTGTCGAATCACAATAAGAGGCATTTAGTCGAATTAACTGTGGTGGAAGCCTTGGCAATGACTTTAGCCTTACGCAACAATCCAATGAAAGAGAGAGAAGCCGAAAAGACCAGAGAAGCATCCAGTGGGTAGATTCACAAAATGATTCCACCTAGATCCAATACAATTAGTGATGATAAACTACCAATATCATTTGGAATTGATCCATCATTCAAGCCACACCATCTTAAATATAATCCTGTTAATGACTCTACATTGAAGCCAGAAATTTGGCGAGTTACGTGAGTCTTCAACAACTTGTCAAGATTAAGACTTTTGAAGCCACTCAAATTTAAATCTTTAAGGCTCGTCAAGGATCCAAGAGATTTAGGAAATCTAGTTATAGCAGTATAACTCACATCAAGATATAATTTCTTCATGCCTTCCCCAAACTCTGGTAGCATTGCAACTTTTCTGCACCATTTAAGATCTAACGTTAACAAAGAATTCGTTTCCAACTTCCTTGGTAGGATTTCAAGATTTTTACAGCCATCCAAGTACACCTCAACAAGCTCTTTTAACTGTCCAAGTGAGGGATGAACTGTGACAAGGGATGTGCAGCCACGAAGACATAAATGTTCTAAATATGGAATTGCAGAGAAGTTTGGAGTTTCGGTAAAAGCATCAGAATTGCTCAAGTCGATTGATTTCAATTTCTTCATAAACTAGCCAAACAAAAAGTCGTAGAGTCAATCTCACAAAACAATGTATCAATAAAAACAGGTTATAGAGAGTATTTTCACGATAAACAGTAAGCATCAAGCATCAATCTCACCTGTACACCATTCCAAAGTTGCTTTATTTTGCTATAACGCATTTGAACATGAACAAGTTTATCTAATGGAAGCGGAAGAGCTTCAAAAGGATGATGGCCATTGCACAACTCTTAACGCACCAGGAAGTTTCAATCCCCTTGGTAAGATGAGTGGATTAAAAACCTCAGTATCTAAGAGGAGTAATCTAATATTACTCATCCTTTAAAAGGTTTTTGAATGTACCTCTATTTTGTTTAGGCCCCCATAATAAAAACCTTGCATAACAATAGCCTGTATTGCCTTAGATCCCTAATGAAAATATCATTTTCAAGAAAAATAACACATGAGAATAATCAGAAAGTGAAGAATATTAAAAACATTAAATGCATATCTACAAAATGAGATATTTAGAAAATAAGGCACCCACCTTGTTTGTTGCTAATACTTCCTTAGTGTCCTCAAACTCCCACAACCTGCTACGCTTGCCAACATCATTGGGAGATTTTTGATGAACTATATACCTACCTAAGTCTTCAAATAAATCATGCATCTCTAATATGCAATCTTCTGTTTCAACTAGTAAAGTTTTTTCAATCAAGACATTTATTCCAATTGTTGGGTGAAGATAACAACTTTCCAAAATTTCAGTTACTTCGTCCTTATTTGAGGAGATTAAGGAAGTAAGTTAAGTTGGTTATTTATAATGAATAAGTGTTGTCATTCCTAAAATATCCTTGCTAATTAAGTATATTGGCTAAAACTATCATTATTAGAAGGATTATCTTGTAAAAAAATGCATAAATATAAGAGACAAAATGGATTGAGGTCTTATAATTAGGACCAAATAAAAAGTCAATGGGGTCTTATAATAAGGACTGGAGGAGTATTACTCATCCTTTAAAAGGTTTTTGAATGTTTAGTTAGGCCCCCCATAATAAAAACCTTGCATAACAATAGCCTGTATTGCCTTAGATCCCTAATGAAATATCATTTCAAGAAAAAACATGAGAATAATAAGAAAGTGAAGAATATTAAAAACATTAAATGCATATCTACAAAATGAGATATTTAGAAAATAAGGCACCCACCTTGTTGTTTTCTAATACTCCTCCAGTTCTTAATATAGGATCCAATTCTTGAATTGGTTTTGGTTCTAAATATAAGACCCATTTCTTATATTTTTCAATTTTCTCTAAATTACCCCTATGGATACTCCCTCAACCATAATCAAGTAAAGAGGGAGATGTGGTATTAAGAAAGATGATTATGGTGTTTTAGGAAAAATGTGTCACTTTTCTTATAATTAACTAATTTACCTAACTTCCTTAATCTAATCAAATTAGTTAAATGGGTCTTATATTAAGGACCGGAGAAAATACTTCCTTAATGTCCTCAACTCCCACAACCTGCTACGCTTGCCACATCATTGGGAGATTTTTGATGAACTATATACCTACCCAAGTCTTCAAATAAATCATGCATCTCTAATATGCAATCTTCTGTTTCAACTAGTAAAGTTTTTTCAATCAAGACATTTATTCCAATTGTTGGGTGAAGATAACAACTTTCCAAAATTTCAGTTACTTCGTCCTTATACCTACCCTTGAAAAAACAAGCAGTATCCAAAAATATTGTCTTTTCTTTATCATTTAATCCATCATAACTTATTCTAAGTATTTGATTATAATCAGGAATTTGCTTCATTCTATCCAAAGGATCTCTCCACTCTGCTTTAATTCTTCCGCAAAGAAAAGAACCTAGAACTTCAAGCGCCAAAGGAAGACCTCCCGCATATTTAACCACAGATTGAGACACTCTAAATATCCTTTCCAGGATGATTCTTGATGAATGCTTTGTCAGAAAAGAGTTGAACAGATTCATCTTCCTTCATTGTTTCCACTTCATAGATTCTTTGAACTTTAGATGAGGTGAGCAAGTGGCTATCTCTTGTTGTAATAATTACTCTACTTCCTGTACCGAACCACTTTGGACTTTGAGCTAAATTCTGAATTTGTTTCATATGATCTACATCGTCAAGGACAAGAAGGATCTTTTTATTGCAGAAAAGATTTTGCAATATCCTCTTTCCTTCATTCTCATAATCGATTTTCATGTTGTTTACTCTGAGATGACGGAAAAGCTTTCTTTGCAAAGTAACTGTACCTTCTCTTTGGGAAGTTTCTCTAACGTTAGAAAGAAAGCAACAAACTTCAAATTTGTTAGAGATATTGTCATAAACAACTCTAGCAAGAATTGTTTTACCGATACCGCCCATGCCCCATATCCCTACAAAATGAACATCATCGGATCCAATCTCCAAATATAACATCACATCAACCATTCTTGACTCAAGCCCAACTACATTTTCATCATAAAATGCTAATTTGGAGCATATATGGTTCAATATCTCTCCAACTATCCTTTTTGTAAGGTCCGTTTCATGTCTACGAAAAAAAATTAACAGTGTTAAACAAATTTATATAGTTAAAATAAAATAACATGACAATATGGCCTTCCATGAATATTATTTACTTTTTTATAATGTAATGAATATTGTTTACCGAGGCTAGAATATGTACATTCTTTGATATAACTGGGCAGATTATTATCCATGATTTAAACCAAAATAAAACGAAAAAAAACACTAAGTTTGTGTTTGAATGCTCCCCAAAATTAATTATTTGAGAGAAAACTATGGTTTGATTAAAACAATTCCAAAACTATTTTTTCACAATCCATTTTTTCCGAGAAATCCATGGTTTTGGTATAAGGTAGGGATAACCACTTCCAATAATTACTTTTTCCGCAAAATCTAATCTACTGAAATTTACTTTTTGAAATCATTATTCGTAAAATTTATTCTCCAAAAGCTAATCCATGAAAACGATTAAATCTTTTTGAAAAAGAAAACTTACCAACCCCTGGAGTCCTACGCGGATAAGTTACTTATTTCATGTAAAGCGTTTCTCCAAATCTACTTTGTCCTTGTTTTTGGTGAACCCGTCTTCATGTTTAGTCAAAGCTTCTCCAAATTCTTTCTTTCATGCCTTACATCTGAAGGATCTATATCATAGATATTGGGAAAAGTTGTTGACCCAACTTACTTCGACAGTCAAGAATCATTTGAAGTTCATCCAAGCACCATGGAGAATCTGCATAATTTTCAGAGAGAATTACAACTGCACATAAAGAATCCTTAATTGCTTGAAGCAGTTGGTGAGATATAACTTCTCCTCTCTCTATTCCTTCATCATCCCTGAAAGTTTTGATCCCCTTCTACTCAAAGCAGCATACAAGTGATCTGTAAACTTCAGGCGAGTATCTTTCCTTACAAACTCAAGAAAACGTCATATTTCCAATTAGGAGTTGAATTAAGAGGATCAGAACTGGAAGAAGATTCTCCTCCGAAATTCTATGACGTTGCAAGGGTTCGATCTTTCGTTTTGTCCAAAATGTAATCTGCAACAATGTAATCATATCACTAAAGTCCACAAAAAGAAGAAAAGGAATCAGAGGCAAGAAACTAAAACTACTGGTTAAAATAAACGAAAATTTTGTGCAAGATTGATAACTCTCTATTGTTATATATTAAAGAATCTTTTGAGTGATTTTTTGGGGAGTTTAAATGCATTTTAGGCGATTTCTAAGAGTGAAAATAGAAAATTTAATTGTGAGCATATTTGGGGATTTTCTTGTTAATATCCTAGTTCTACAAGAAATTAAAGTAGTATAAAATAATTTGAGGAGTTAAGATTCTGTTATCTTCTCTTATCACCTCTTACTTTTATTTTATTTTAGTTTATTTCCTTTATTATGCTTTCTTTTTCCTGTCAGGTTTTTTTTTCATTATGTTTTCTTCAACTCCCTGGCCAGATGCAGACCGTTTGGAGGAGTCCTAATGTTGGAAGCTGAAGCCACGAGTTCACGAGAGAATTAGAGGGATTAAGTTTTGGAAAAATGGGAAGGCATGAGGAGCACGTGCTGATTGTGAAGCTTGAGACGACAACGCTTTGGAGAAGCAATTTTTGAATCAGGGGAGACCTAAGGGATTGGGAGAGGATCATCGGAGAGAGGAGGCGGCGTGGAAGAGACGTCTTCTTCTCTGCCTTTGGTTCCACTGGTTGCAGGAGCGCGAAGGATTCAGGAGGATCATCTAATTATGAACAATGGAAATCAAAAAAATATATAATTTCAGAGAATCAAATCAAAGATCGATAATTAAAACAAAAAAAAAAGATCTAAATAATAAGAACTAGAAGAATCTGTTTGCAAGAAACAAGAAGACAAAGTAGAAGATATAAATAGATCATAATTAGATGAACCAGAAACAAGAACTAGAAGACCAAAGCAAGAAGAATCTGGAGATTGCAATCGCATTCTCCTCTGGCATCGCCATCGATAAGGAAGATGGAGTAGACAAAAAGACAAAGAAGGTCTAAAATCTAAGGGCCGTCCTCCGTCCTCCGTCCTCCGTCCTCCATCACCGATCTGAAGAGGAAGAACGAGAAGATACAAGGTTCGTCATCCTCCATCGGTGTTGTCCGCCATCAACCTTTGCCATTGCAGATCTGAAGAGAGTGAAGGAGAAGACAAAGGTGGTTCGTGGTCCTCCATTGCAGATCTGAAGTCGAAGCTTCACCCGCCGTCCTCCATTGCCGATTTGAACTCGAAGGTACATCCGCCGTCTTCTGTCACCTTCACCGTCATCCTCCTAAATCGCACCACCATCCTCCTTTATCTCACCGCCATCCTTGGTTTTATCGTAGAGGAAGGGTGATGGGCAAAATTGTCTGAAAAGCTGGTACCATGGAACTGGAACTCAGTTCCTTGGGGGGCCTATGGAACCAAGTTCCATCATTTTTGATGGAATTGACAGTTCCAGGGAACTGTCTTGATGTGCACCAAACAGACATACCCTGAGTTCCACTTCCCTCCTCTCCAATTCCATGCTACCGAACGGGGCATGAGTTCCACTTCCACTTCCACTTCCCTCCTCTTCAATTCCATGCTACCAAACGGGACATTAGTTTTGGAGGGTTGATTATTAAATTTTAAGAATTAACAAAATTTATTTGCATACAATTCAAAATTTATGAAAATTTTGTGTAATTTAGGCTAATTTCAAAAAATTAATTCTTGATAGGTGCTCGCCCTTATTCCTTGGTTGATGTTCATCCTTCACTTGGAAAGCTGAGGAAGCTTGTCCAAGTGAGCTTACATCGGTGCGCAAGTCATGAAATAATCCTACCAAGAAAAGTGGAAATTAGTTCTTTGATGAAGTTGAATGTTTACTTCTGCTGTAGAGTTTCTGTGCTACCAGATTTTGGGGAAAGTATGAAAAAATTATCATCTCTTATCTAAATCATACTGCTATAACGAATCTTCCTGAATCACTTGGATTCTTGACTTATTTGAATTTGAGTGGATGCATGGCTCTTGTTCTTGATCACGTTATCTTCCACAAGTTGATTCTCAAACCTCTCAATATTAATGGTTGCTCAAAAGGGCTTAAGCTGCCAAAAAATTTGAACGAGAATTAGGCTTTGGGAGAACATGAAACTTTCAAAACAAAATTTCAATATTGCTCATCCAAGTAATGCCAAGAAACTCATTATGTACTGTACTGTCAACCTGGAGTTTACGTCACTTCTTTGCTAATCTAACGTCATTAACAGAATTGGACTTAACCTATCGTGGCATTAGTGATTACACCCTGGTTGCTTCTCCAAACATTTTCATCTACACTATCTGTTCCTGGGATTTTGCAAAAAGGCTTAAGTCAGTTCCAAATCTTCCGCCACGGTTAATTCCAATAGATGCAGTAGGTTGTGATTCACTGGAATCATTATGAGATAGACAGATATGGAATCTGGCTTCATCAGTAGATCATGAGGTATGGTTGTTTAACTATATGAAATATATTTATTTGTCCGCCTTCTCTTCTTGAAATAACCATATCCTTATGATATAGTTATTTTCTTGTTTTAGTATCAACGTAGAATTAAACGTCCAAATAAAATGCTCACGAACATTGAGGTATGTCTGTTTATGCGTCTATATGTTTATAATCTCTATTTCTTTGTAGTCGATACATCAATATGTTACATGAAAAAATCTTCTATTGTTATTTGGTATCATCAATGTTAAATCAATTTATTTATCACTATTTATTTACTATTTTAGCAAACACTCCCTTACGTAATGCAAGATGAAAGTTCCCAAGTGTTCTAAATGTTGTTGCAGTCAGAACAGCTTCCGCAGAAAGATTTTGTTGCAATTATTCCGGGAGTTGAAATACCAACATGATTTCCAAATTGAAGGTTTCTAAGCTTCATTCAGTTTGATATTCTCTTCTTCATCCTCCTTCCTAGCTCCTGCATTTCACAATGGTCGCTGTTCCCACATTCATTTAAACAAAAGTGAAGAAATACACTTTCAATCTTGCCATTGAGTTCAAATCTTTCTTTTCGCCATTTCCTTGTAAGCTTGTGTATAAGTAATTAGAGAGCCTGGACTTTTTTTTCGCCAAAAAAAAAAAGCAACTTAGTGTATCCATTAGTTTAATTTCATAACTGGTTCTTTCTATTATCCTTTTTTCTTGTTTATTACTATAGTAAGCAACATGATTATGTTGTTGAAAATCACTATTGGGACAAACCAAGCGGTCAAAAACCTTCAATAGCATATGGTGTCCCGGGAGAGGAGACCTCAAGCTCTAGTACATATACTACTTCAACCCCAGAATGAGAATATGATCTTTTATTGGGTTATAGAAACCAAGACAATCAAGTGAATTTTATTGTACGTAACACCTCAAATTTTTTGGCTTAGAATAAACAGAAAGGAGAAATTTACCTAAAATTATTTAAAGCCTAAGTAAATTGGGAGAAATAATGGAATATTAGTTTTAAGGACTTAGAAATTTTATGAAAAATTTTATTTTCTGCAGCAAGTGGCTCAAATAATTTTAAAGCTATTTTCAGTGCAAAAATAGTTTAATTTCTTATGAAATTCTGAGAAAAATATTTAGAGGTTTCTAATCACACTACAAAAAAAAAAGACTTTAGGCGATGACTTTCGATAGTGACAAAAAAAGTCGCCACTGAAAGTCCAAAAAAGTTGTCGCTGAAAGTCTTTCTTGTTGCCGTTGAAAGTATATCTTTGAAAATCATTGGGTTCACTTTCAGCGGTGACATTCTATGGTTGCTGCTGAAGGTTTGACTTTCAGCGACAACTATTGGTGTCGCCACTGAAGGTCTAACTTTTAGCGGCGACCATAGAATGTCATCGCTGAAAGTATACATTTGAGCAGAAGGTGATGTAATCACTGGGTTCACTTTTAGCGGCGACTATTAGTGTCGCTGTTGAAGGTCTGACTTTTAGCGGCGACTTTATAATGTCGTCGCTGAAAGTGTAATATAATAATATATATTTTATTTTACAATATTAATAAACAAATTTAATCTGGCTCAGTGGCAAGAAGATTGGACATGAAAGGAGGTTGTCACGAGTTCTAACCTTGAAGAAGACACATTTAAGGTGAAAATATTTGGATGATGATGTGGCGGGGAGGAGTGATGTGGCAATGACGTGGAGGTGGCTAGTGATAACGTGGCACTTGGTCGATGATGAGGTGGATGTGGCTAGTGATGACGTGGCGGCCAGAGGTGATAACGTGATGTTGATAAAGGCAATTCTTCTTAAGCATCACTTTTAGCGGTGACAAAAAAGTCGCTGCTGAACATCCCTTTTGAAAATTCTTTTAGCGGTGACAAGAATGTCACCGCCGAAAGTGTCTTTCAGCGGCGACCTTTTTAGTTGCTGCTGAAAGTTTTCAGCCACAGCTGCTACGGCAACAACTTTTGTCACTGCTGAAAACTTTCAGCGGTGACTTTTATACTTTTAACGGCAACTTTTTGTCGCCATTGAAAATCAATTTTTTTTGTAGTGTCAACATGGAAATTTTAGGATAACTTTTTTATGAGGTAAATAAGCTAATTGATACATTTTTGACTCGAAACTTTTATGGACATTATTTTATGGGTCAAAGAAGCTAATCAAAAAGGAAAATCCATATAAAACATTGTAGAATAATTTTTGGACTGATTTTATGATTTCAGGAAAATAGAAAAAAGATAAAATTTGAGGAATAAATATGATAGAGGGGCAATTTGGTCTCGGAATTTTCCCAGCACATCTTACACGCTCTGCCTCCACTTTAGACATCACAATCACTCTTCCCACTCTCATTTTGGAATCAGTTTCGGTGATGAGCACCGTAATGTTTATTGTTATGATAAAATTTATATCATAGAAATATAGTTTTAGTAATCTAGATTTAAAATTTTAAACTAACAATTATTTTTTTAAATAATCACTCTTCCCACTGTCATTTTCTCTGTCATTCGAATTGAAAAAAGGAAAAAAACGGGGAGAGGCCAGGAGAAAACCTTCAGAGGAGAAGGTGAAGGAGGTAGTGATCGGTGGCCGGAATGTTACATGCAAACCGATTATTCAACTAAGGTAAATTCCCTCATCACTTCGCTACCTATATTTTCTGCAATGGTGACCTTTGGGGAAGGTTTGGGCCGCTGGAATTTCTGAGTTCAGGGAGAAGGTCAGGTTCAAGCTTAGGTACTTATAGATTGAGGTTTGTTGATAGGAGTGGAGTAGGAATTCCAGATTGCATGTTGATTATCTGGCTTGCATGTGTTGTTTTCCTTCTCTGTTTGGGTTGCCGAAAAACAGAGGTGAAGGTCGCAAGTTGAGATAAAAATGGGCCAATGCTTGTGGAGTGGCTGAATAAGGTGCAATGGTAGAGGGAGAAATCTGGTTAGTGAGAGAAGATGAGGAATCCTGTCGGTTAAGGGGGAAAATGCTTGACGGATGTTTAATCAACTGATGTTTGTCGCTGCATGTTGATTTTTGGTGGTTGGAAGTTCATTTTCTCCTCTCGTTCTTGTTGGCCGAACTGACATAGCACGAATATATATTTATATGGAGTTGCATGTTGCTGGTCCTTCTGGTTTTTGGGTATTGGAACATAAAGGAATGCTTGTTGTTTGGTGACTCTGTTTTCTAGCATCGAGACAGAGGTTAAAGGTTCATGAAAGGGGTGCTTACTTTGGGTATTGATTTCGCTTGTTCTCCTCTGGTTATGTCAAACGAAAACAGAGATTGTAATTTCCTAGTTATAGAGTATTTGATTCTGTTGCTTTGGGAGAAAAGCTGTCGAATATAAATGCATGTCTTTATAAATGTATTAGATGCTTGAGCGAGAGAATTAATTAGATGCTTCAACTGCTGAAAAAGAGAATAAGTTATTTCAAAAAGTTTAAATTTTTAAAAAAATTCGATCCCTGATATAGGATCAACCAGTGTTTGGGAGAAGTTTTAATAGAGTTCAAGAAAAATATTCTAATTATGTCCCAAGATCAAACCTAACTTAGTAGTTCAACGGCTAGTATATGGGAGGAATGATTTCTTGCAATGAGATCAAGAAAAATATTCTTACAATTTGTAAAATGCAGGTACTCCTCCGGTCCTAATTATAAGACCCAATTGACTTATTTGAGGAGATTAAGGAAGTAAGTTAAGTTGGTTATTTATAATAAATAAGTGTTGTCATTCCTAAAATATCCTTGCTAATTAAGTATATTGGCTAAAACTATCATTATTAGAAGGATTATCTTGGAAAAAAATGCATAAATATAAGAGAGAAAATGGATTGGGTCTTATAATTAGGACCAAATAAAAAGTCAAATTGGGTCTTATAATAAGGACCGGAGGAGTATTATATAAGTAAACTATGGCTCCCTAATAATGTTCTTAATGAGTGATATGGAAAATGACTTGAAACACTCGTGTTCTTTTAGTTTCTTACTATGGATATTGTTTATATATATATCAAATTAATTAAAATATGTGACAACTTAGTGAAACACTAGATATTGTCCTACATAGATTGTTATTACATTGATGCAAATTTGATGAGGGGAACAATTGAGTTTATAATCCCTTTCTAGGATGATTATATGAGGTCTTTTTGGTTCTTGTCATTATTTAGTAGCCTGACTGAATTAGTGAACATAAGCAAATGGAATTTATATTTTTCTTGGAGAAAATTATGATTGAACTAGGCGAATTTTTGGTGTTTTGTTGAAGTCCTACCTGACAGCATGGACGCTTTTTAAATTTCTTTCATTCTTCTCAGAAACTCAAATTATTACTTAACTAATCTTCATGTGTCTTTATGTTAATTTTTTTAATAAAAGTTAATTATATTTTAATGTTAAATATACAAGTTAAATAGGAAGGTTTCATGGAGAAAACCTCCACACAAAAAAAAGAGGAACATAACAAGATAAAAATTTTCAGAAATAAGCTATATTAAATCATTTAAATGGTTGAATGGTCCGAGGTTTAGAAAAGATGTTAGATTTTTTTTTTTAGAGAAGAAAAAAAGTTAGATTTTATATAATTAAATATCATTTTGCTTTTAAAAAAAACTGTCAAATATGATGATTAAGAAGCAAATTGATTTGTAATTTTTTCTGGCTAAAATATGCAAAACTTCCTTAAACTTTGGATTAGTTGCATATCACCTCCCTAACCTTTAAAAGTTTAAATTAAGGATCATAAAGTCTTGTGTTTTGGTTATCAACTCCCCTGCCATTAAAATTACCGTTGAAGTTAACAGTTTTCATCACATCATATTTTTATATTTTTTATTATGTACCATTTCATTTAAAAAATAATATTTGGTATTTGACATGTAATTATATATATTTATATGTTTAGGATAAAATATTTAGAAAAACATTTAAAATATTTATTTGACCATATCTTTTTTAAATAAAAAATTATAAAATTTTTAAGATTACACGGTGAATGTTAAATGTTATTGTTTAGATGAAATACTATATAATAAAAAAATATAAAAATTATGACATATCAAAAATTATTAACGGTAATTTTAACGGCATGGAAGTTGATAATCAAAACATAAAGCATCTGGATCCTTGATTTAAAATTTTAAAAGTTAGGAAAGTGATATACAACTGACCCAAAATTCAAAACAGTTTTTGCATATTTTAGCCCTTTTTTCAATAAGTACAAGGTGAGAAGAGAGATGCTTTTGGGCATATCTTTTATCTTTTCATTATGGAGTTAGAATTAGAAAAATAATGTTAACAAAGGTTACTCCCAATTAGCAATAATTTGACTACTAATTCATCAATAAATTGAAATCATGTTTATTCAGATAATCTATGCTAATTTTCCCCAAAAAAAAATACAAGCTTGTCGTCGCATGTGATTGGTTCAATTGAAATTAAAGCATGGGATGTAAACTCAAATCGAACCGGCCGATTCAGCTCAAAAACTAATGAATTGGCTAAGTAACCGATCTAGCTGAACATGCAGACTGAAATCAAAATTACTCAGTGTGACTCGGATTAAATGAAGATAACCCTAGAATAACCCGGTTAACCGGCCAGGGTTTATAGGGTCACATCGGGTTATTTTATTCGCTTTGGTTAAAAAATTAACTTTTGGACAAATTAATCTAACATTTTTTAAATTTCTCTTTTTTTCTATTTAGATGTGGTAAGTTCTTGGTTTAATTTTTCTAAACAGAGTATTAATTAACTATTGCTTCCGTTTTATTTATTTATTTATTCCTTTTCCATATACACACATAGTTCCAAAAAAAAAACTAGTCCAAGTAAACTTGTGTTTCTGCAAAATTGTTGAAATCCTTCCAAGAAAAATAGAGATAATTGTTGGGCTAAGATACATCCATGATCTTAAAATATTTTTTTAGTAGTCCTCAGTATTATAGCCTAATTTATGGTTCATTTAGCAACCTAAATTAATTTTTTAGCGGCACTCAAAATGTTTAGTAATATTTGGTGTATTTTTTTAATTCGTTGAAAAAGTATTTTTTATACTCAATATCCTAAGTTTAGGCCACTTGTTGCTTCTGAGAACAATTTTTAAAGACAAAATATGATTGCAACAAAAATATTTTAGGATATTGAGTGCAACTGAAAAATATCTTAGAATGCTAGATAAATCATTTTAGTTTAGGATGCTAAATGCTACCAAAAAACAAAAATTTAGAGTGCTGTATAGTTTTAACCCTTCATTATTGGATAAAAGATAGACAAGTGATTTAAGATAATGAATTAATTATTGTTGATTAATTACTTTCCCTACAATTTTTTTTTTAACCATGAATGATATTTCATTATGCTACCACGAAATCACGTCCCAACTACAACCAATCATTCAACAAGTGATCTCTCCCTTTCAGAATGCTTTTATCAAGGGTCGATTGATTTCAAATAATGTTATGATGGTTAGTGAAGTTATGACTTAATTGAAATCGATATGTACGCAAAAAGTAGGGTGGTGTACACTTAAAGTGGATATAGAAAAAGCTTATGACAAACTTTCCTGGCATTTTTTGAGAGCAGTTCTAACTAGAATGCGGTTTCCCCAAAACTGGATTGACATGGTCATGTTATGTGTTTCTTCAGCGTCCTTCCTATTCCACTCACACACCCTTTTTTTTTGTTTGCAGACGATACCTTGTTCTTTATGCAGGCCACCTCTCAGCAAATTCAGCTAGTTAATTCTGTACTTGAAAGATATGGTTTCTTAGCTGGGCAGAAAATAAATAAACGAAAATCTTTGATGGTTTTTAGCCCAAATGTGCCACACAACACAAAGTTGATGCTTGCTCAGTTGATGGATTGCCGTTTTGCAAACAGATTAGGTAAATATCTTGGGACATATGTTGACGTGGGTAAAGATAAATCCATCCTCTATACACTACAAAAAAATTGACTTTCAGCGGCGACAAAAATCACCGCTGAAAAGTCGTTGCCGTAGCAGCCGTGGCTGAAAACTTTTAGTGGTGACTAAAAAAGTTGCCGCTAAAAGATACTTTTAGCGGTGACTTTTAGAAGTTTCGGCGGCGACATTTATCGCCGCTGAAAGAACTTTCGGCGGCGACAGTCGCGCGCTGAAAGTGGACCTTCAGTGGCGACTTTTTTTGTCGCCGCCGAAAGTCGTCGCCTAAAGTTTGTTTTTTTGTAGTGATAATGACATCTTGGAAAAATTGGACACTAAATTACAGTCTTGGAGAGCCAGGTTGTTGTCTCAAGCTGGGCTGTTGGCTTTGATTAGATCGGTCCTTCCTTCTTTGTTCGTCTATCAGTTGTCTTCTGTTAAATTACCTACTCATATTGCTCATACTATTGACATGAAAGTGGCACCTTTTTTTTTGGGGGGGGGGGGAGGTTGATTTTGAGGGGCATAAGCATAGGCATTTGAAATCTTGGAAATTCATCTGTCTTTCAACCATGATGGGTGGACTGGGAGTTAGGAAAATTGAGGAATTTAATGATGCGTTGTTGACAAAGAACTTAAGGAGACTAATTTGTGCTCCCCTGGATTCCTTACTGTCTGGTGTTGTAGGTCCTAAATATCTTTCTACTTTGCATGAAGGTCAATTTAGAAATCCTGCATTACAGTCTCCTCTATGGGAATCCGTGAGACCTTTGCAGGATGTCATGTTGTCTAATTTGTGTTGGAGGGGGACTCGGGTAATTCAATTGATATTTGTAGCCACCATTGGTGGCCTTTGCAGTCAATTTGCCCGTTGACCATTACATCAGTGGCGGACTTATTATTGCAGCACAGAGGTTGTTGGAATTTCAAGCTTCTTCAGCAACTCTATGGCCGAAATGTGATACGGAAAATTCTTGATACTCCGTTTTCCTTTTTTGATGAAGAGGATTATCTTGTGGGGTCCCTACACCCTTCTGGCTCTTATACGGTTTGTGAGGGATATAACCAATTGCCGAGGATGCGTGCTATTGCCACTCCGAATGTGGGTCTCTGATCCATAATCAAACATTTTTATTGCCCTCCAGGAGTGAAGTTGTTTCTGTGGAAATTACTCAATGATGCATTACAAATTACATGCACCCTGAAGGCCCATCATTTTGAAGTTCACTCATATTGCTTGTTCTGTGCTTCAATGCTTGAGTCTCCTTTCCACCTATTTGTAGAATGTCCTTGGGCTCGATCAATTTGATTTGGTTTACGGAGTGGCATTAGAATGGATTCTCTAAGAGAACCTGACTTTATACCTTGGCTTTTACAACCTTTAAATCCAGGGCCTGCTTCCTTATCAAATTGGACTTTATATTGCATGTAGACATTGCCACATGACACACATTAGAAGCATCCAAGTCACGAGCTAAGAGGTGCTCCATAGAAAGTGTTGGTGAAGAGACCCACCCCGGAGAGCACACCTCCCTTCGAACAGATATTGCTAGCAAATCAACAACTGAATTCCCTTCCTGTGTAGAGAAAGAGTAAGAAAGAGCAGACCGTGACAAGCATCGTTCCCAGGTATCCTGCATTAAATGCCATCCAGCCCGTTCACATCGAGACACTGAGGTGGAAGTTAAGCATGTAAATAAATTATCATTATCCGCTTCTATTATAACTTGTTGGAGTTCAAGCTCTTCACAGATTAAGACAGCTTTCCTTAATGCCATTAATATTTTTATTAGATTATTATAATACTAGTAAATTTTATGGTTAATTTACTGTTTTGGTCCTCTAAATTTACATCAAGTTTTAATTTAGTGTCTTAAAATTATAAAGTTTATTTTCAGTCCAGTAATATTTTTATATATTGAAAGATGGGTTGTTGATGTTAAAAATCAAACTTTTAAAAGATACTTAAATAACTCAAATTCTTATTTGGGTAATTAAATTTGTCAAATTCTTAATTTGGTCACATGACCCAAAAGAAGGATTTTAAAAATTTATGAAATGACTCTAATGCCTCTTTCATTAGAAATCAAACCAGAATTTAAATTAACATGTTTCATTTCACATAGTTAACATATTTCAATTCTAAATTAACAACCTGCTATTTGCCTAACACAATTGTGTAACCCTAATGCAAAAAATTTGATGACAATATAAGCTTGAAAATTAGTAAGTCTAATTATGCAATTACCAAGTTCTAGTTCTAAATTAACAACTTTATGTGTCCAAAACATAGTTATAATAATTCTTTAAATAAAACTTGATCACAATACAATATTGAAAATTAATATGTTCCATTTCATAGTTAACATGTTTTAATTTTAAATTCACAAATTTTTGCCTCAATAACATACTTGCAATAAGTTGTCCTTGAATAAAAGTTCATCACAATATAACCTTGAAGATTAACATGTTCAATTTCATAGTTAGACATGTTTTAATTCTAAATTAACAATTATCTGTCTTCATAACACACTTGTAATAAATTTTTGAATAAAACTTTATCACAATATACAACCTTAAAAAACAACATATTTCATTTCACAGTTAACACATGTCAATTATAAATTAGCAACTTTATGTCAAGATGAAACTATTAGGATTAAGAGAGGAATATTTAATTTAAAAACTAACCCACCATTTTCTCATTGATCGATTTCCTGACTTTGTAATAGTAGACACCAACTTTCTCTTGTTCAGACATCTTACGCAAAGTGGGAATGATAGACAATCCCCATCTCACTAGGTTTCTAATGAAATGAGCATTAGAGTCATTTCATAAAATTTTTAAATCTCTCTTTGGGTCGTCTGACTTGATTAGGGCTTTGACAAATTCAATGACCCAAATAAGAATTTGGGTTATTCAAGTGTGTTTTTTAAGGAAATTTTCCTTTTCAATTTACAAATTTTAAATTTTAAATTAATATTTTAGTATTTAATTACAGAGTTACCATTTAAATAAATTTTGCCATAATATTATAATACTAATAATTTTATGGTTAATGTATAGGTTTGGTCCTCTAAGTTCGTCAAGTTGTAATTTAGTTTCTAAAATATATAAAGTGTATTTTCAGTCACTAAATGTTAACACTGTTGGTCTCATTAATAGAAAATTCTAACTCAATGAATTTAAATGGTAAAGCTGCAAAAGTACCCATGAACATGTAAATAAATAAATTATTTCAGTTTTAAAAAAATTATTACATTTTATTATATTATTATAATACTAGTAAAATTTATGGTTAACTTATTGTTTCAGTCCTCTAAATTTTACATCAAGTTTTAATTTACTGTCATAAAATTATAAATTTTATTTTCAGTGCATTAATTTTTTATATATTGAAATATAGGTTGTTGATGTTAAAAATCAAACTAAATCTTTATTAGGTTTTATTTTAAATCTTTTTCAATTGACAAATTTTAAATTAAATATTAATATTTCAATATTTAATGACAAAGTTACCATTTAAATTCGCTAAATCAATTTTTTTCTGTTAATGAAGCTAACGGCATTAGCATGAAGGGGATTTAAAATATTCTTTATAAATTTAAGGGGACGAAATTAAAACTTAATGTAAATTTAGAAGACCAAACACATATATTAACCATAAATTATTATTATTAGTATTACAATAGTATAATAAAATTTTGATCAATATACTTTTGCTAAGACCTGAAGAATTAATTTATTTGCATTGTCATGGATACTTTTGTACCTGCGAAACAATATATAGTGTTTGATGCACTTTAGCTAAAATTTTATAGGTATTTTTGCATCTTTGTCTTTTTTTGTTTTTTTATGTCAAGGGCATTTTGATACTTCCGTAGCATGGGCACTGTGCACCCATGGGCAGAAGGAGAAGAGGTGCTCTAGAGTTCCAGGTTCAGTCAAGCATACTGGGCACAACGGGCTTGCAGAACAATGACCTTGAAAGGGGTTTTCCTTAGTGATGAGGACTGCAGTAGAGCAACACGGCCAAATGAATTGTAATATCTTATAAATTATGTGAAATTGAATATAGTGTTTTCAAAAATTAATTATAAATGATTTTGAGGTCAAAAGTTTAGAGAAAAATATTAAATTTGATATATAAAAAATTTCATGCTGATCAAACAAAAAGACTATCAGCTATAACTACTGTTTTCCAACAATGATATTTTCCTTCAGGAATCACCTCCTTACCGTTTTATTTCGGGCTGATGTGTGAATTAATAACGTGTGCTTGTCAATAATAATCTCACATCTTATTTGCAAAAATAATTTTTAGTCTTGAATTATCACTTTGGAGTTGTGCTGACAGAATAACAAAGCTAATACATAAATAGCTTCAATTTTTGTACGCGTCTTCAATGATAAAAAAAAGTCTTAATGAAGTCACGAATCACTCCCCAGGGAAGGCTGACGTCATCACGAGGTGGAGGGGCAAGTCCGCTTAAAGGATTGAGATGGCACTAATCTTGTATGTCTTCTTTACATATCACTCTCCACCCACTTCCCTTTATTTCAGTGTGATCAACAATAGAATTTTATTTACAATGCATTTCCTATTATGTTATATATAAACAATAAACTAAATGGCTTCCACCAATTTTATGTGCCTGCATGCATACATTCATAAATACATTTGTATATGCTTATTACAATCTGATTTCATCATAAAAATATAATTCGTGCTAAACATATATTTATCTTTGTCTAACTATGAACTATTTATGTCTTCTTCTTGAACTGTTTGTTATGTATTTGTTCTTTTCTTTTTCTTGAAATAAACATAGCCATATGATAGATTTTTTTTTGGAGTTTTAGTATCAACACATAACTAAATTTGTGAACAAATTGCGCACGCTTCAATTCTTTTTATTTCACTTTATTTTAAAATGCTCTGTTTCTTTGCCAGTGATACATCAACACATTATATACCAAAATATTCTATCGCCATTTGATATCATGAATATTAAATCAATTTATCTAATTTGTTTAGCCAAGTTGTATAGTCTTATGTACTAACTCAAACTTGTAATTATGCATGGAACTTGGATCTCTTTCAAAATTGGAAACAGGGGAGGGTGTTTTCAGCCAAATTGATGGCTTTCAAGCTTCACTCTGTTTGATAACTCTGGTTCCTTTTATTTACTAGTTCTTTTTATTGTCCTCTTTTTTCTAATTTATTATGGTAAGTAATATGATTATGTTCTTAACACCTGAGTTTGCATCCCCACAAGTAAATGAGAGGAATGATTCATGTCGCTTACAATTTACTGTTCTCATGAAATCCACTGTTACATCTCGGTTTGTGTTGACGAAAATAACAAAAGATTTAAATTTTACCGAAATGCAATGGTATTTCACTTCATTAAATGCCTTTATTCATGTTAACAAGCGCTCAGTTTTCATTTACGACAAGGTAATTAATTAAATTCTGTTTCTCTCTGAAAACCTCATCAAATGGCAAAAAGTTTTGAAACAAAGACAAATATCTGGAGTGACAACTATTATATTAGAACGGAAGGAGCAGGAAGACGATGAGTCATTGTTACCTATTCTCGTCCATTTTTCTCCGGTTCTTGAATCAGCCAGTCAAATGCTCCTCCCCCAAAAAGAAGTCTACAAGTGCTCTCAGCGGAAGCTTGACCTCACCAGAAGAAGCAAGCTGGGGTTGGGTGGCTTGGTTGAAGAAACCATTGAGATTGCACCAATCTTGTATCTCTTCTTTACATATCACTCTCCACCCACATTCCTTTACTTCCCAATCGCAATCCCAACCTTCAGCGTAAGCAGAAAATAGAATGCGAAGGGAATTGCTATGCTGAGCTCTTAGGTGCCGCCAACATGTTTCCTCGTTCAATTCCAACACCATTATGCACAGGTTTTCGGAAGGGGAGAAAGGAATATCATCGTCATTAGAAGAGTAAGGAATATCATCGTCATTACAAGAGTAAGGAATATCACACTCCCACTCTTTGAGTATATAATCATCATCATCTTCTGCAGCTTTACTACTCCAACAAAAGTCACAAGAACCATCACCGTAAGCTGACATACGGAAGCACACAACAATTCCGCACCATTCACTGTCACGAAAATATGGAGGCATGTCCACCTCAATCTCATATTTCCTTCCCAACATATCCAAATGGCAATCTTCTTTATTTGGAAAACATGATGGTATTTCACATCCTGGAAGACTTGCGCAGAAATCTCTCAGCTGGGGAGGCCATTTAGCTCCCTTCAAACATATCAAACAATATGTTATTAACATTAATTACCCATGAAGGGAGCATGTGTGAGAAAAAAACACAGAAATAAGACACTCATACCTTGTATAGCACAGAAGGAACATATTCCTCCCCATCTTCATCCCAATCATCATCGACTTGACATTTAGTTCGCCCACGACGCTGAAATAAAAAATTAATCATGTTATGTAATTGCAGTTTTAAGGGGAAAAAATACGTATTAGAGGTTGTCGGAAGAGAAACGCATACCTCATGGTCAAGTGAAGCAACCAAATTCCATAACTGTCCATCTGATGATAATGGTTCCATTAAATCACAGCCAGAGGCATGTAATCGAATTAATCGTGGTGGGAGCCTTGGCAATGACTTAAGCCTTTTGCAGTGATTCAATGAAAGGAAGACAAGTCGAGAAAGACCAGAGAAGCAACCAATGGGTAGATTCTCAAAATCATTACCGCTTAGATCCAATACAATGAGCGATGATAAACTGTCAAAATCAGGAATCGATCCATCATCTAAACCACACCCGCTTAAGTATAACTCCGTTAATGACATTACATTCAAGCCGGAAATTTGGTGACTTATGTGAGTCTTCAACGACTTGTCAAGATTTTCAATTTTACAGCCACTCAAATTTAAATATTCAAGACCCGTCAAGGATCCAACTGATTCAGGAAGTCTAGTTATAGAAGTAGCACCCACATCAAGATATGATAGTTTTTCCATACCTTTCCCAAACTCTGGGAGCTTTGCAACTTTTTTACACCCCCTAAGGTTTAACTTCACCAAAGAATTTGTTTCCAATCTTTTTGGTAGGATTTCAAGGTTTGCACAATGATTCAAGTCCACCTCAACAAGCTTTCCCAACTGTCCAAGGGAGGGATGAACCTTGACAAGAGATGTGCATCCACCAAGATGTAAATGTTCTAAATTTGGAGCACCTGAGAAGTCTGGACTTTCGGTCAAATTGAGAGACTTTTCCAATACGATAGATTTCAACTTTGTCATACGCTAGAATCAAACAAAAGATGGTAGGATCAGTCTAACTAAGCAGTATATCAATAAAACATGAACACAGAGATATAATTTTAAGAAAAACAATCATGCATGAAGCATCAATCTTACCTGTTTGTTGTTCCAAAGTTGTTTTATTTCACTATATGACATATCCATTTCAACAAGTCGATTCAATTGAGTTTCAAGTGGAAGAGCTTCCAAAGGAGAAAATGGCCAAACAACAACTTTTAATGCACCAGCCAAAAATTTCCATTCACTAGGGAAGATGAACGGATTGTTATATGCCGTACATAAGAAGAGCCTAAGGTTACTCATCTTTGAAAAAGCTTCAGGATGTAATTCAATTTTATCGTGCTCGTACCGAAACCAACCTTGCATAGAAATAGCTTCTATTGCCTCAGATCCCTAATAAAAATGTCATTTGCAAGAAAAATAACATGAGAATGATAAGAAAATAAAGAACATTAAAAACATCAAATGTATGTCAAGAAAATGAGATATTTAGAAAATATGGCACTCACCTTGTTATTTCCCAATACTTCCTTAATTTCCTCAAACTCCCACAACCTGCTACGCTTGCCAACATTCTTGGGAGATTCTTGCTTAACTATATTCCTACCCAAATCCTGAAGTAAATCATGCATCTCTAATGTGCCACCTTTTGTTTCAACTACTAAAGTTCTTTCAATCAAGACCTCTATTTCAATGATCGGGTTAAGACCACAAATTTTCAAAATTCGAATCACTTCTTTTTTCCGCCAACCCTTGAATAAACAAGCAATATCTAAAAATATTGCCTGTTGTTGCTCATCCAATCCATCAAAACTTATTTTAAGCATTTGAGAAATATCCCTAGCAAGATAACTATTCTTCAATCCATCTAAAGTATCTTTCCACTCTGCTTTTTTTCTTTCGTGAAGAAAAGAACCCAAAACTTCGAGTGCCAAAGGAAGACCACCTGCATGTTTAACTACGCATGCAGATAACTTCAAATACTCCTCATCAGGAGGATGGCCTTTTCTGAATGCTTTGTTTGAAAAGAGTTGAAGAGATTCATCTTCTTCCATGGTTTTCATATCATATATTCTTGGTTTATCTCCTTCAAATAAGGTGAGCAAGTGTTTATCTCTCGTTGTAAAAATTATTCTGCTTCCTTCACCAAACCAATCTGGACTTTCAGCCAAATTTTTAAATTGTCTCTCATGATCTACATCATCAATGACTAGAAGAACCTTTTTATTGTGGAGACGCTTTCTTATCATCTTCATTCCTTCGTAATCATTAGGAATATTCACAGCTTTCTTTTCGAGATGAAAAAGAAGCTTTTGTTGCAAAGAGACCTTGCCTTCTTTCTCGAATGTTTCTCTAACATTATCAAGAAAGCAACACACTTCAAACTTGTGGGATAGTTTTTCAAAAACAACTCTAGCAAGAGTTGTTTTACCCACACCGCCCATACCCCATATCCCTACAAAATGTCTGTCATCCACCCCAATCTCCAAGCGAGACATCATATCACCTGCCCTTGACTCAATCCCAACCAGATTGTCAACATAAGATGGTAATTTAGGAATTATGCAAGTCCATACATTTATGACTATTTCTTCTATAAGATCTGCTTCACGCCTATCAAAAAATATATATACAAATTGTTTAACATGAGTAATATAGTCATGATAAATTAAAATAATAATGAAAAATGTGACCTTTCACGTATATTGTTTACTAAAGCTACAATGCATTTTTTGATATAACAGGGAATTGTTGACGAAATAAGAATTGATCGTTCTGCTCATTAAAATTAGAAATGGGATCATTTTACCCAAAAGACAATCGAATTATTCATAATTTTGTTGTGTCTGTATTCATCAACTGATTAATCATCAATGCGCATTGTCATTCGGTTAATCCATTCGTCATTTAAAAATTTGGTTTTTCTCTTAAGAGATCAAAATGAATTCCTTCCAATTTTCTGTTGTCACAATGGAAATAGCGCTCCTCACAGATTTAAATGATGTTGTTCACAAGTATAAAGGGACTTCTAATATAAAGTAAAAAAAAAAAAATCTTCATAAAGAAAACTTATCATTAGGAGAAGATAATTAAATAGTGGGCTGCAGGGAATTTCATTATACGGAATATATTTCTCATAAAAATAGCTGAAAGTTAGGGGAAATGCTTATAGAAATTTCAAATAAACAATAGAAAAAATTACACTGAGAAGGATGACTGATAATTATTGTTGGGTTTGATTAAATTTATAATTTTGAAGGACTGAAATGTTAGCCGCGTACTATTAGGGAGTTGGGTGCCTCATTTTGCTATAAATATTACAGGTGTTTGGGAAGGAAAAAAAAGAAGAAAACAAATTGTATATTAGGTATGGAATAACACAATGGGGGTGTTCAACTCGTCTAGTCCCATCCTATAGCCTTTTTTAAAGAAATTAATTATTGATAATTATTATTATATTATTCAAATCACTTATTAATAATAATTATTTTATGTACTGATTTTCACTTTTAACTTACAGTGTTATCTCAACAAAATCGTCCTCAATAAAATGATTCATAAAACCATTATGTAGTATTTCTTTTACAGTATTGACTATGTTTATAAAAGATTTTTAAAAGAAAAAAAAATTTTGATTGGCATGTTGTTGATGAATAGATTTAAATTTCAGAGTGACAACTATAGGGGAAGGGATATGAAAGTGCCACCAGTTTTTATGACGATAAGAAAGTTGGTTAGTTTATTTTGTTCGTTCAATATAATTATAGTTTTTATGGTGCCTGAAAATAAATTTTGAACAAGGTCAAAGAAAAACAATATTGACTTAGATATAGGTTCTTCAACATAATTTTCTCAACCTCATACATGCAAGCTATAAAGGAATTATTATATATAATGTAAACTCATGTAAACGAATATTACTTACAATTAATACATTAAAAATTCATTAAAATTAACAGAATCAGTAATCCATACTTCAATGAACCAATTATACAACGTTTCTTGAAGTATAACATAATAAATATATTGGCAAAAGGCTTAAAGTACATATTTACTCCTTTTAGTTTATTTCAAGTTTCAGTTTAGTATTACAAGTTTAAAGTGTGTATTTTTGGTCCATTAAATTTAATAGTGTTAACCTTGTTAACATAAAATGTTAACAGTTTCAAAATGATGATTCAGCATTTAAATATTGACATATTAATTTTTAATTTAAAATATGTAAATTAAAAAATATTTATAATAAAACCCGATTAAAGATGCCATCAAACATAATTATTTCCTATGATCAAATTTTCTAACATAGTTCTATAAGATTTACTTTTAAATTTTCATAAAATTATTAATCTAAAAATATCTTAAATTACGACTTATTAATTTTTATGTAGCTTTTAAATTATGATATTAGATTTATCATAAAATTTAACACTAATCTTTAAAATAATTATAAATTTTCAAATAATTTAAATTTTAAAATCAATGAGATAATTTTTTCCACGATAAAAAGTAAGGAAAAATTTTTTATTTCATAATTATAAAATTGCAAAATTATTAATAAAAATAAAGTTTTATTTTAAATATTTTTTAGATATTTTAAATTAAAAATTAATATGTCAGCATTTCAAAACTATGTTATTATTTTAAAATGATTGAGTTAATAGTTTCTATTAGTGTTAAGTTCAAAGGACTAAAATTTTTTTCTGCCAACCAAATGATTAAAATTAATTTTATTAAGGAGAGTAAAGTGAAACTTGATGTAAATTTAAGAAATTTGAGAAATCTATACTTTATTATTAATGGGAGATTATCATCTGCGCCTATAATGGATGCTACTTTCATGTTATCATCACCTCTGCCTAAAATGATTATACACGATTTAAACCAAAACGAATCTATGCCTCAAATAAATATAGAAAATATGATTAAACGATTGTAAAAGAAAACTTACCTGCCCCTGGTGTCCCAACCAGACAAGTTGGCAATTTCACACAATGCACTTCTCCAAGTCTGCACTTTCACATTGTCCTCCCTGAATCTGTTTTCATGTTCATCCATGGCTTCCAGAAAGCGTTTTCGTTGGTGTCTTACATCGGTTGGATCAACATCATAGAATATGGGGAAAACCCGTCGATCCAATATTTTTGAAGCTTCAAGGATCTTTTGAAGTTCCTCTAAACACCACGTAGATTTTGCATAATTTTCAGAGATAACAATAACTGCACAGAGAGAATCCTCGATTGCTTGAAAGAGATCTTCTTTTATGACTTTCCCTCTCTCAAGATCTTTATCATCCTTAAATGTTTTGATGCCACTTCTTTCGAAAGCTTTATCTAAGTGATCCAGAAACTTCAAGCGAGTGTCTTTCCCTGTAAAACTCAAGAACACATCATATTTCCAGTTAGGAGTTGAATTACGAGGATCAGAGCTGGAAGAAGATTCTCCTCCGGCAGTATGTGCCATAGCAGGGGTTCAGTCTTTTCGTTTTGACCAAAGAGTAATAATCTGCAACAACATATAATCATATCAGGAAAACAAGAAAATGAATCAAAGGTATGAAATTAAAACTAGTGGGGTAAAAATATAGAAGTTTTTGTGCAGATCTATAAAACTCATTATGTAGAGATCCATACTGTTGAGAAAGTTGTTGAAGCAATCTCGCTTTCTTCTCCACACTCACTGCTATTATCTGAAGACGACGAACTGCAATAAAAGGAGAGATTTGGAGGACGAAAGAGCCAACCTTTTTCCTTTCTCTTACCTAACTTGCTACTGCCATTGACTGCAAGGCAAAGACTGACTTTAGTAGCGTGGCTTCCATGACTTTTCCTTCTTATTTACGAGAATCATCTAGTTCCGTGTCCTCAGATCACGACAGCGAGTGTCCAAGTGCGCGTTAATTGATGAGCAAGGAATGCGGGATGAGCTTTAATTCTTTAATTCTTTTATTTTCACATACTAAGAAATATTATGAAGCTATATTTTCTGCATGTGTGAAATTCTCTTTACATCTGATTATATTATTATTTTCTTGGTTAAGAGGATTGTTTGATGTGTTTGGAGAAGCTAAATTGATATACTCCTCTGGTCCTAAATATAAGACCCTTATATACGAGCCCTTATATACTCTCGTATATAAGGGTCTTATATTTAGGACCGGAGAGGTATTAATTATAAACTTTAAATAACTAATTTGTAAATAAAAAAAATAGTTATAATTAGATTAGAAATATACTTTTATTTTTAAGTATGCCATCTTGTAATAATTGAAAAAAAGAATGAAATGCTACCTCTGGTTGTCTATAAATAATGTCTTATAAATAGAACCGGAGGTAGTATAACATATGAAGAATGTCATAAAAGAGGGTATCATTAAAAATTAAAAAAATTAAAAATTAATAGATTTTAGAACAAATTTAATTTAAAGCTTATGAAATGAATTACATTTATTTTAAAATTTAAAACTTATAACCAAATTCAGTAGTTAATTTAATTTAAAGGGAGTCAATTTAAAGGGGAAAGTGGAATAATCTGCAAGCTTTGCCCCTATCCTGGAAAAACACAGAAAAAACTCAAAGGGTGGAAAAGGAACTATCTTACAATGGCTGGCCGTGCCACGCTTATCAGAGCAGTTTTGAATAGTATGCCTGCTTATCACATGCAAACAATGTTGCTCCTGAAGGGTCTTATCAAAGAACTTGAAAAGCAAAGCAGAAAATTTCTATGGGGGAGAAGGAAGATAGGAAGAAGTTACACCTCATTTCGTGGGAGTAGGATTAGTATCAAGAATCTAAGAAGAGAAAATGAGCCCTTCATTTTCAAGCTGTGCTAGAAGCTCCTTACTGATAAGGAAGCTTTGTGGCCTAAAGTGTTGAGAAGTAAATATAATTGTGAAAGCCTGCACAAATTGGAAGTGAAGAAAAAACAGAATGCATCTTTGACTTGGAGAGGTATTTGTGCTGTTTGGGACTCTTTCAAAGCGGGGGTATGAAAGAAAATTGGCAATGGTGAAACAACCTCCTTTTGGTTTGAGAATTAGTCTGAAATGAATACCCCTATAATCAATCTCATTCCAGGAAGGGAAGGACTAGTAGACTGTAATGAGAGAGTAGTGGATTATGTGGATTCTTGTGGGAATTGGAGCCATGAGAAACTAAGTGCCTGGTTGTCTCGTACAGAGGTGGAGCGTATCATGAGTGCACACCCATCCTGTGAGGAGAGAGGAGAGGATAACTTTATTTGGAAACCATCTACTGATGGGTCCTTTAACATCAAATCTACTTATTCTTTCCTTTTTGGAGGGAATGGACGAGAAGGGGACAACATCTGGAAAAGTTTATGGAGATGGCAGGTTCCAGAGAAGATTAAGTCAATCATGTGGTTGTTTACACATGGTAGGCTCCATACGGCTGAACTCTGGAAGCGAAGGAGCATTCAAGAAGATGATGCTTGCCCATTTGGATGCAATGGCGAAGAAAGCAATGCATTTAATGCGAAATTGTAAGAATGCTGTGAACAGATGGAGATCAGTGGTCTCACTTGATGAGTGGCCATATTTCTTCACACTTCAAGGACGAGAGTGGATCGGTTGGAACCTCAAGCGTGAAGCAGGAGCTGCAAACACAAAGAAAATTCAATGGGCTATCTTGTTTGGATATATTTGCTGGGATATATGGTCTTCATGTTGCAATAAAGTTTTTGAGACAGAGACTATCAATGCTCCAACAAACGCTCAAGACTCCTTCCATAGAGCTTGTTGGGATAAAGAAATTGTTGAGCACAGTCAATAGCCATCTAATTCTACCTTGCAGGGGAGTAATGCCATTCACACTCTGAAAAACCACGTCACACTGAAGGTAGATGGTTCGGTGCTCATGGACGGAAGAAGTAGCTGTGGAGGAGTTATAAAAGGTGAGGAAGGAAGGTGGGACTTGTGGGTTTTCTTGCAAATTAACCTCAGTCCCGCCGGCAATAGCAGAACTAATTGGGATCATTAATGGATTGCAAATATAGTGGAACAGAGGGTATAGGAAAATCCTAGTGTTGTCGGATTGCATAGAGGCCATTAATTTTTGTATTCGTAGCTGTGGCGTTGGACACCCGTTTAGAGATATTATATATGACACAGGGCCATATTCAATATGAACTGCCAAGTCTTAATTAGACATATGGACAGGAGTCATTTATTTGATGATGAGAGTTTAGCGAAAGCTGCTAGGTTAGAAGAAAACTTTTATATCTTTAATCAATCTCTACCTTGGATCGAAGGGGTGGGTCTTGATTAAGTTTAGTTCTTTTGTATTGGTGTTTGCCTTTGTTAAGTAATGTTATTCAGTATTATTTCAAAAATAATAATAACAACAACAACAACAATAATAATAATAATCTGCAACACTTTATTTTTTCCAACACGGTTTTAGAATCCAAGAAAGAAAGGCGATGGTGTCAGCTAAAGCAGACGGAAGACGAGACAGGAGAACGAATTTGAAATTTTGATTTTTTGAATAGCTTTTTCCTTATTCACACGGTAATAACCGTCCTATTTATAAATTATTTTTAATATATTTTATACAGATTAAAAAATTTTTAAATTTCATTAATTATAATTTAAAATTTAATAAATTTTAAATTTTATTCTTATTTAATATATATTATACCCCATTTAAACAAAAAAACTATATAATAATAAATAAATAGTGAAATTACACATCTACATAAAATTTCTCTCAAATGCTCTATAAATAGGACAAAAATATTTTCTTCTCTCTCTGTTCTATAAATAAGACCAGAGGAGTACTATTAATGATCATTTATGATTAAAAAATTTGTTATGATTTTAAGCTTTAATAGTATAAATCTGTAAAAAAAAAAAAAACTTTAAAGAAAACTTTTGAAATGATTTATATACAGCTTTTTAATCATGATTATGACGTAAAAAAAATAATATATAAGAAAAAATTTGTCTCTACTTATAAATATTTTTAATCTAAAAGGCTCTAAATTTTCATCTTTAACCCAAAAAGGAAATTACGTCTTACGAGGGGAGACGCGTCGACCCCAGCCTTTGAAGAAATAATCTTGGGACCCATTATATCTTGTAATAACCAACTACCATTTCCTTCTAAGAGACGGCAAAGATGCTCCCAGATTTTTTCCTATTCGAGTGGAATGCTTAACCCCTAATAATTGTGAATAGTGATACTTCAAAACAGCAGAAAGTATTGGCGCTAAAAATTAAGTTTGATTTTGCCCGATTAATCGTGAGACCCGATACCCTTCCAAAGTCATCTAAAATTTGAGAAACTTGCTCAACCTGACTGGAGTTAGCTTGTATCATCTGCATACATCAAATGAGACAATTCCAACGAATCCCTGGCTACTTTAATACCCTTCCATTTGCCTTGGTTCTGTAGTGATTGCAGTCCACGAAAGAGCATTTGCGTAATAAAAAGATAAGGCGATGACGGGTCCCCTTGCCATAGACTTCTTTGTGGGAGAAAATGTTTAGAAAACACACCTTTTAAATTCACTTGATAGGATACAGACGTCACACACTGCATGATTAAACGTACCCATACCTCAGGAAACTGCATTGTCTTTAAAGTATATTCAAGAAAATCCCAAGCCATGGAATCATATGCCTTAGTGAAATCAACTTTTGAAGCAGCCCAGCAAGTGTTCCCTCTCCTCATGCAGTGAATTTAATGAAGAACTCGAGAAACAATCAAAAGTTATCAGAGATCAAACGCCCCTTTGAAAACGCACTTTGCTATGGAGCATATAATCCCCGAAAAAGATTGCAAACCGTTACGGGTAGCTTTGCAATGATCTTATAACTGACATTGCATAAGCTTATAAGCCTCTGGTCCCTAAAAGACAGCACTCAAACATTTGGGAATTAAAGTGATAATGGACCGATTTAGCTCCTTCAACAAAAAATCAGATGCTGAACCATAGAACAAATATCTTTTTTCAACAAATCCCAGTTCCTTTGAACGAAACGAGCATAAAAACCTTCTATTCCAGAAGCACTCTCTGCTGGCAATTGAAAAACCGCTTCCTGAATTTCATCCATCGTAAATTCTTGTGGCAGAAAATTCCTATGAGATTAAGATAAAACAGGAATAGGAATATTTTGTAGCCAAGGAACAGGCACTGCAAAAATAGAGGAAAAATAGGTAACTGCTTGCTCACTGAAGATTTGCTCATCCTCAATCCAATTCCCCTGATTATCCTTAACTCGAGTCAGACTCTTGGCAGCCTGCCTTCTTTTAACACACGAATGAAAATATTTCGTATTTGCATCACCATGATTAAACCATAACATTTATGCACGTTGTCCCCATAAAGTTTCCAGACATACATAGAGAAATTCGAAATTGTGCCTCAATTGAATCTCCTCCTCTTGATGATTTAGAAAATCTGTCATCGTAAAACCTCTGTTAGTTCTAACTCCTGAATTTTGGCACCTATTGAACCAACCTCTGTTCCACTCCATTTAACCAAAGACCTCATAGTTCTGGCTAGTTTAGTCTTAAGTCGGAAGGCCGCAGAACCCGTAATGTGAGTATTCAAGCATTGAGGAATAATATCATGAGCCTGCTGAAAAGATTCCCAAATAACTTCATACTTAGAATAAGGTCTTCGTTTCATACCATTCTTTTCTTCTGAAGTAAGTAAAATAGGTGTATGGTCAGAACCAGCTCTAAGGAAAACAACAATTCTGGTATTTTAGAGCATGGAAAACCAAAGGTGATTATATAAGGCGTTATCCAATCTAGCCCAAACCCTGGCGACCACCTCTATTATTAGACCAAGTAAACCATTGCCCTTCTTGAGGAACATCATACGGTCGTCTACACTAATGTTTCTGGATTCTTGCAAATGGCTTAATCCGAATGAATTGACCATGGGGTATATATTTGTCCAAGTATCAACTGCATTTATTTGTCTTCTTCATCTTCTTGAAATAACCATATCCTTGTGATATATCACCTACCTCTAGTTAAGATCTAGTTGACTAATTTAGAGATATTAAGAAAGTTACTAAATTATTTAATTATAGCATATATTACATGATCTCTCTAAAATATTCATCCAGACCATTATATTATATATCAATTTATAAGTGAGACAAATTAATTTAGATAAAAATGATAAATATGAATAGTTTAAAGTACTTTAGTAACTTTCTTAATTTTTTTGAATTAGTTGATTGGGTCTTATATTAAGAGCTGGATGCAGTAATTATTTTCTTGATTTAGTATCAACGTAGAAATAAATATAAGATTAAATTGCTCACGCAAATTGAGTTATGTCTCTTTAGTTCTCCATTTTTATATGCTCTGTTTCATTGGAATCCATACATCAATATGTTACATGCCTAAATCTTCTATTGCTATTTGATACCATCGATATTAAATCAATCCATCTAGCTAATTTGTTCAGTCAAGTCGTATAGTTTTATGAAAACTGTTATCCAATTCTCTTTCAAAATTTGAAACAGGGGAGGGGCGTTCTGCTAGAGGGTTGAGCCAAAGTGAAGGTTTTCGGGCTTCATTATGTTTAACGATCTCTTGCTTCATTCTCCCTCTCTAGCTCCTTCATTTCACAATCGTTACCTTTCCTACATTGAATTCAACTCTTTCTTTTCGCCATTTCCCTCTAAGCTTGCATATAAGTATTTAGAGATCCTGATTATAGTTTAATTTCATAACTGTTTCTTTTTATTTTCCCCTTTTTTCTATTTTATTATGATAAGTAATATGATTATGCAAGTTGTTGAAAATCACTATTGGGACCGACAAACCAAGAGGTCAAAAACGTGCAATAATGGCATATCAAGGAGTCCTCAAGCTCTCCTAAGTGGAAATATGATCTTTTCTTGAGTTTTACAAGGCAAGACACTTGAGCCAATCTTAGGTACGTAGAAGAAGTGGTATCACAATTTTCACTTTAGAAGTGATGAAATAAAGAGAAGTTATGAAAAATATATTGTAGAGAATATATTTTTGGAAAATTGCAAAAAAAGACCTTGGAATTGTAAAAACGCAGATAGGGAC
>NW_021637720.1:0-20173 GCF_004799145.2 Neltuma alba
AGGGGTGCAATTGTTAAACATAACAAACTTAGGAACCGAGTTATGATGAGTTAAATTTGAAAAACTGGGTTTACAATTAAATTAGAAGTTGAAGGACCAATTGGACTAACTTTTCTAACTTAAGAGATCGAAATTAAAATGAGAATAAATTTAAAGAGTTAAAGTTTATATAAATACCCTACAGTTTAGCGTGATCAACAAAACGGCGTCTTGTCATTAAGAAGAGAGCCATCTCAACCGTTAATTTGGGGTTAATCCCGACATTGGTTTATCTAGGGGCTGCCCTCTGTCTGTTTCTTCGTTCCGTTCTACTTACCTCCGACAAGGCCTCCGCGACTCCGTCCGCGACTGGGTACATAGATAATTTTCTGCTCACCGGGAGCTTCCACCCCCCCCCCCCTTGTTGAATCTCTTCCAACGCGCCTCGCTAGGGAACTAGTTTGTGTTCTTAACAGAGATTTCGTCCCCATTGCTGGGGCTGCGAAAATAAAACTTAAATTTTGGTGGGCTTTGCTAAGACAACTTGCTTTTCTCATGATAATTGATATCCCACTTGTTTAGGCTTGCTTTGCTTCATCTTTCATAGGCAGGGCAAGTCTGGAGATTAGCTAAAGCCTTTCCTGGAAGCCTCGGATTCCATTGTTTTTTAAGGGATTGTTCATTCCTCAGTGGGCAGAATCTTCTTCCCCGTCCGAATGGAATTCAAAGTCCAAGCAAGCAACCAACGCACTTTTCAGGGTAATCACGTTTCCATTCCGGTATTTACGTGTTTTTTGACATCAACCAAACGGGTGACCAAAGACTTTATGAGCTCTCTAGTTGCGTCTCGGTTCAAAGGTTTCAACTGAACCTATGGCTGTCTGGGCGACCTTTACGAGAAAGGTTTCTCTAAGCACTTTCCACTTCCTCCTCGCACACTTGTCTCATCAAATCTCACAGCTACACCTCACCATCTCTCTCAGGCTTTTTCTCAAACGGTTTCGCTACCGGCTCACTCCCTTAAACCTTCATTCTGCTATGTCTCTCAAGCTCTTAAAGACCCCATCGACTTCATTGCCGATAAGTTCCATTTCCATGGGGACCCACGTAACCCAGTTCTACAGCAGTTCCTTGAATTGCTCAGAAAGGTTGCTTATAATTCGTCAGAAGCAGAGGCTATGTCCTTTCTCGATGCATCAGGTATCAAGCTAATAGAGATTTAATTGGTTCGACTATTTGGGAACTGAGGGAAGAGTGTAAAGCTGCTTTTTTGGCATTTGAATGGGGCAAGAAGTGGAATTGCTACGATGAAAATGTTTATCAATTGATGATATGGGTTTTGGGCCATCATCAAAGTTTTCCACTGCGTGGGGTTTGATTCAAGATATGCATCGGTCTTCTCTGTGTATACGGCAGGCTATGCTTATTATGATTGAGAGGTGAAATGACCTTTGCCCTTGAAACTCTTTCTGGCTCGTAGAAAGTTTTGTTGTAACATGGTTAACATGGAGAGTCAGTAATGAATTTTCTCTTGCGCCTATGCCAAACATTACATCTTCAATTTTTCAAATAAAATTTTATGAAATTACCAGCTTTCTTAGAGATTATCTGCGCTGAACTCAGTGAGAACAGGATCATAACTTCAAATATTCTGGCTCTGTGAAAAAATTTATAGTCCCAGTAGTTCCTTTTCCTTTTAATAATATATCTCACGTAAACTTTTCAAAAAATGTGGAGTGAAACTTGTATTATTATATTAAGAAGTACCTCACTGCACGAAGTATCTGATTGATTTCAGTTTGACCTCCTTTGGCTGACTCTTATTTTGCTTGTTTACTTACATTTTTAGATGGGCATTACACTAATTATCAAATCATATTTAGGGTTGAGAAGTTATCCCTTATCTTTGCTGTTGGAATCATTTGAGTTAACTAGTAACGCAGGATACTCTTTTGTAGTGATCTTCGTTATTATTTGAATATTAGATTTTTATTAGTCAGTGTGCTTACATTCGATTAATCAATCTTATCGGTCTGTCTACTTTTATATGTTCTTAGTGGTACTGTGTTGGTAAATACATGAACACTTGATAGTGGCATCTCAATTCCGTCAATAACTTTCGTTCTTTTGTCCTCTTTTGGCATTTTGCTTCAATTAGATATGCACTTGGAAATGACTCGGCCAAGGCTATCCAAACATTCAACTTCATGGAAAAGTTCAGAATGACCCCTGATCAGGAAGCATTCCATGCTTTTTTGCATGCACTTTGTAAGCATGGGCACATTGAGGAGGCTGAAGAGTTTATGCTTCTGAATAAGAAGCTCTTCCCACTTGAGACTGAGAGTTTCAACATTATTCTGAATGGGTGGTGCAACATATCAGTAGATCTAGTTGAAGCGAAGAGAGTTTGGAGAGAAATGTCAAACTATTGTATAACACCCGATGCTACCTCATATAGCCATATGATTTCTTGCTTTTCAAGGACGGGAAATCTTTTTGACTCGCTTAGACTTTATGATGGGATGAAGAAAAGGGGTTGGAGCCCTGGGATGGAGGTGTACAATTCTTTAGTTTATGTTTTGACTCACGAAAATTGCTTGAAGGAAGCTCTGAAGATGATAGATGATATGAAAAAAGGTGGCTTGCAGCCAGATTCTGCCACCTTTAACTCAATGATACTGCCTCTTTGCAAGGAAAGAAAACTAGCGCATGCAAGAATCTTATTAAATACAATGGTAGAGGAGAATCTTAGACCAACAATTGAAACCTTCCATGCTTTTCTTGAGGGAACAGATTATCAAGGGACATTGGAATTTCTCAGTAGGATGAAAAGTGCTAGTTTAGGACCTAATGGCGACTCCTTTCTTATACTTCTTGAAAAATTCTTCAAGTTGGAGCAACCTCTAAATGCATTGAAAATTTGGCAGGAAATGAAAACTTTTGAAGTACTGCCCAGTTGTATGCATTATAGAAGAATGGTAGAAGGTCTTGTGACTTGTGGATGGCTAGTTAAGGCCCGGGAATTTCACAAGGAGATGATATTAAATGGATGTTTGGAAGATCCAAGGCTAAAGAAGCTCTTGCAGGGAGAAATGCCTGATAATAGTGATAAAGATAAACAGCATGTTAAAATGACCAACTTTGGTAAAAGACCCAATCATTTGAAACGCAAGATGAAACGGAAGAATCCATGAGAGGCCCAAGAAAGAGGAGAATCTCAAACTTAGGACTGCAATTACAAAAGCTACCACAGTTTATCTTGTTAGTCAACCTTTTACCGTAGAGAAGACCATAAGATCAATTACATGAAGCAGGCTACTTTTTGCCCCTTCATGAACGAGCAATTCTTGCCTGCATATGATACATGCATCCAATGGTTGTGATTGTGTTCGTAGATGAAGAGTTCACACAAAGAGACAAGAAATTTTCCAAAACCTGAGCCAACCTTTGATTGTTTTGGTTTTCATATCAAGAGCATGTTTACTGAGGATATGGGATAGACTTAAGAGAGGTTGTTGTGTATTTGACCCTCTTCTAATATTCTTTATGGGTGATATGAATGTAGACCCGATCTTATCAGGACATTCTCTTTTTGCGAGCTTATATTTGCAAACATAACAGGGATATATTTGCTACTGATGTGCCTCTTTTGTTTCCAATTTTCGCTCCTTTAACAAGATTGTATATTTGCTGGTCCTAAATTTTCACCTTAAACTTTCACTGGACCTTTTGTCCTTTAAACATATTATTACTATTACTATTATTCCTACTACTACTACTATTATTATTATTATAATATACTGCTTTTATTTTGGGGGGGGGGGACTACATGTTCTCTTCCATTTGCTAACGGTGCGCAGTGGCGGGAAGGAAGACACGTGGTGAGAAGATAATTAAATCCTAATTGCATAGAGTTTCTTTTATGGCCTTTTGGAGTATCATATTAAATAGTGTGTGTATCTCTCTCTTTATATATCGTTGAAGAGGCGGATGAAACCAGGTGCGGCTACCAGATTGGACCGTTTGGTCATCTCACATAAGTCACTGGTTCTTTGAATGCGTAAGCCATGAGCTCGCAAATTGATGTTTTCGTCTATTATTATTTTATAACATATTGTTTGACTGTCCTGCAGCTAAATCCAATCCCGTTAGTTACGTTGATTATCTATGATAGAGAGAAATGAATCAATCGATTTACTCCTCTGGTCCTTATTATAAGACCCATTTGACTTTTTGGTCCTAATTATAAGATCCATCCATTTTGTCTCTTATATTTATTATTTTTTTCCAAGATAATCCTTCTAATAATGATAGTTTTACCAATATAATTAATCAAGGATATTTTATGAATGACAACACTTATTTATTATAAATAACCAACTTAACTTACTTCCTTAATCTCCTCAAATAAGTCAATTGGGTCTTATAATTAGGACCGGAGGAGTATTATTTATTGCATATAATTAAGGTATTTTTGGAAAGTTTGGTGAATTTCAGATCATGAATTAATTTTTAAAAGTGACTTTGTCAGAAGTTAACGTCCATTTTTAAAAAAGATTGAAAGAATAATCAATAGAACAGTAGATATAAACAAAAGCCATCATGAACAGAAATTATTTTATTATCTTCATTCTTCAAATATTATTAAAAGGTAACATCTTTCCAACCTGGTACAAAAGTAACACCAATGCCAATATATATAATAGATGCTTATTCAACAGAACGTTACAGAGACAAGCTCGCTGACATATATCCAGAAACACTGGACTGATCAAACTTATTGTAGAGACAGTCTCTAAGAGGAATTAAGGTTTCATTTCAGCTTTAATGGCAGCAACTAGCTGATCATAAGCTACTCCCCATGCATTCTTCATGTCTGGTGACCACATTTCTGGCACTGCTTCTTTTATGACTTCCATAAGTGCAAACTTCGTAACCTTAACAACAGCGAAAAACATTAGGTCACACATCAATCTTGCAGAAAATAACTCACCAATCAGAAACATACACATTGACGCCTCGATAAGTTCATCATCAGAGACTGAATTTTTATACGTTCAGATGTTCTATGAATGATTTAAGTTTACATGTCATTGGCATAAATTTCTTTAGAATCTTTGAAGAACATAATAGCAATCATCTGAAGAACTTCATCTCTAAGACCTTAACTATGTAAACTTTTCTGATAAACAAACTGTTAAGTAAAATACCTCAAAATGCTCATTCACCACGCCAGTTTTGAAATGGACAGCACCTATTTTTTTCAAGGTTGAATCTCTCACTGTGACTTTACCAGCCTTCCGCAGCTGAACTGCGGATTCACACGTCTGCAATAAAAAATTCAGAGAAGATAAATATACATATACATACATACATATATATATTCATCAGAGGACATACAAAGAGTAAAGTTGATGGAGGTCAGAAACAGAGTAAGCTCACCATGACAAAGACATTCACGGCATGAGGCTTGAGCTTTGGGTTTTGCTCCAAAGGAACTTTTGAATCTCTCAAGAAGGAGAACAAGTTCTGAGCAGATGGGGCAATCTCAAATATCCTAAATTTAAACAGAAAAGAAGAAGAAGCATAAATAGTGATTAAGAAGTCAGCGAAAGATGAAGTGAATATCAGTAGAAGAAGATTCGTACTTCAAGAAAAACTTGAGACCCAGCTCTGCAGAATTCTTCTTCATTACTTGCCATGACTTCACAACGAGCGCTTCTTGCTCTTGGGTGAAACATATTGATCCGTCGGTTTCGGCCATGTTGTCGAGTAATCGCAGGATTTCGAAGATGTTAAGAAATTACGGTTTGATTTATGGGGGTGGGGGTTGCTGTGAGATTTATAAGGACGATGAAAATGGCCCTTGAGGCCAACGGGGAGCCATTCTCAGAAAGCGTAAAAAGATTTGATTTTGATTAGCTCCCGTTAATAGACTAGTTAGAACCTTCCAATATCTCCCTTGGAACATGTTGCATTAGAGAAGGGAAGCGGTGACCCGTAAGTGGGAAATTTTACCAAATTTCTTTGAAAAATATCGTAACATAGATGATAGATATTTGTTTATGTAGAAAAGGTGGGTCCTAAACCGGGGGCTGCTGGCGGCGACACAAAACGGTGGATTTGATCGTTGACTCATGGTTGCGTCAGCCAGGAACTCACAAATTGATGTTTCGGTCAATTTATTTGATAGCTCTGTTTATCATTTTGGTCTCTGTAATCCAATTCTTCCACCCTTCCCCCGTTTGATACTCCATTGTTGTCAGTATAAAACTTAATTATTAAGTTAATTTTAGTTCTAAATATAAGAGTTATTTTTATATTTATCAATTTTTTTAAATTACCTCTATAAATGTTCTCTCAATCATAATTAAGTAAGAGAAGGAGGAAGGATATTAAGAAAATCGATTGTGGTATTTTAGAAAAAAAAACATATCATATTTCTTATAATTAATTAACTTACCCAACTTTCTTAATCTAATCAAACTAGTTAAATAGGTCTTATATTAAGGATTGGATGAATATTATTTTAGCCAATATCTAACCCTACTTGAATTAAATATTTATGGAAGTATGTTGACCTCAAAAAAAATACAAGTGCTTGTAATATACTTTCTCTGGTTCTAATATAAGAATTAGTTAACTAATTTAAATATATTAAAAAAATTTGTTAAGTTAGTTATTTATAATAAATAAATATTATCTTCCATAAAATATTCCTACTAATCATATGTATTAGTTAAAATTATTATTTGATGAAAACTTTTGATATATACAACTATTACAATGACTATTTTGAAAGAAATAGATAAGTATGAGAAATAAAGTGAAATAACTTCTTATATGTAAGAACAAATTGAATATTAAAATAGCTCTTATATTAAGAAAAAAAGATGATACATTATTTTTAATTGAGTTCTTGTTTTTTTTATTTGGCCAGAAAGAAACGTCGGTGTATCTTTTCCTTCTCACGGGGTGCTTGGTTTTTTATATCCTCTCTCTCTCTCTCTCTCTGTGTGTGTGTGTGTGTGTCTCTAAGAAAATGAATCACATGGACTAAATAAAATCAAAATCAATCAGGTAACAGATTGCATATAGATGTAAGAAAATGATTATAAGAATAATTATTTTTTTTTATATAAACTCTATTGTTTTGTATTTTTTGACAACTTAGATGCCTTTTGATCAATATTTACATCAGTTCTAATTAACATATTATGAACATAAGGACCAATATTTCCTGCATTGAGAAAACAATAAGAACCCGATAAAAAATTACAAAAATTTCAAAAAAAATCAATTTAATGTTGTTAAACATTAAAATAATTTATATTTACAAAAAGAATTGTTTATTCTTTTCTATTTTAAATGTTAATCGATTTCTAATCCATTGCATATTCTCATCCAACATGTCATAAACAATAAACAAAAAAAAAATCATTTTTTGGTAGGTCGTTATTTAGGGTGAATTCCCAATTTTTAACTTCATATCATCTTAATTAACTCTTTATTATTTTATACTGGATTAGATGAGTAAGCATTTAGCCATTGACTAGATCTCACACAAGTCTTACCATAGTTTTAAGGGAGCGGCTTCTCTCGAACGGGAAGGCAGTGGAGAGAAGCCGCTCCCTAGTTTTAATCACAAAAGTTATCTTTATTTCTATATTTCCCCCCTTACTTATCAGCACGGAATGCACGACAACAACAGAGAAAAGGCCATTGGAAATCCAATTGAGGGGGGGGGGGGGGGATCTGCTACCATAATGGGCATAAAAGACCATACAATCATTGATCCCACTTCTCTCAAACAATCAAGACCTCGTGGCTAAATATAAACTACCAAAAATCATGACAACTACATGCCAGTGAACAAGCATATGAACAGTAGGGTAGAAAAGGAGAGAAGTGAAGCACAACATTAAGCACTAGAACTAACCACACCCGTAGTTTATATCTGGCTTCGCAGCAATTGCTGAAAATGGAACTTCAACTCTCTCTTTCACAACACATCGAACTTCCCCATCTTCTACCAGTGGGATTCTCCCTGGGGGGCATCTAGTTTTTGATCTTTCATCCTCACTTTCTGGTCGATGAAGCAGGCCCAAAATGTTGAGGTTCGTACCTAACTTCTTAGGTCCAAAACCAGACAAGCTCATGACGGATACCACGCCAACAACAGTGAGCACAGTTTTGGCTGCAGAAGTCACAAAAAATCCCAATCCTTTTCTTGCATTTTTCACGCCATCTTGGGCATGATTTTGCTCCTTCTCGCTCACACTCTTCCTCGATTGGACCTTCGGATCAATTGGAATTAACCCGTTGCAAACAGAATTATGCATCATGGTGTAGGGAGGACGGCTTGGATATGGAGGAAGAAGCAGATCATTGTTGTGCTCCACCGTTTCGCTAGCGAAGGTAGAAGCTTCTCGTATCACTTCCAGCTCCTTACCTTTGTACTCCTTGAGCTTATCAATTAACGTTTTGCGGCTTTGCTCAATCTCAGAAAGAGCAACTTCTCTTTCGTATTGCTGCTGGTGTTGCAGAACCTGGGTATTGCCAAAACAGTAAAGAGTTCTAAGTCATCAATTAAGAGTCCTAAAAACAAAGTATAAGAGAATAATAAGGATATTTCAATATGATCTTTCACGTCACACGTCTAACGATAAAATAAACTGAGACTGAAATAAGATAAAGCTAAATCAGCATTCATTCAGTCACACGAACAAAGTCCGCATCTCTAGCAAAACACCAGTTATACTAATTCAAAACAACAGTTATAAATCCTTGTAAAGGCAAAGAGCATAAAGGGCAAGAGTGGAGCCACGTCAATCGTCAGTTTCAATAAGTTTCATTTGACAGGCGACGAATGAAACATTCATTTATAATAACATAACATGCTACGGGACTTTGGCCAGGAAAAAAAAAAAAAAGCTACGGGATTGTCCTGTGATTAAAAGTTAACGGACACACCAAATTTATCTTATGCTGTCAAAATAATCTTGACCGCAAACAAGCGGTTCTGTCATCCAATTTGGTATAGCTATGGTGTGCATTATCCACAAGGACAAACTCTTTCTACCTGGTACAACTAGTTCGATTGTTTCTTCAAGTATATTAACACGTATATCCAGAGAGAAATTATGTGAAACTCTGGATGTAACTTTCATTACCATGAAAGGCTCGAATTGGGAATTGCAGGGTCAGCTGCTCCACTGTCATCAAGTCAACAGAATTATCGTGGAGATGGTCTCTTTTTAGATTGACAATACCATGACACAGGATGATTTTTCCACGGAATCAAACGTTTGGCAATGCATAGCACCCCCCTCCCCTCTAATTGATGGTACCACGAGCATAAGATGGGATTTTATTTCTGGAACTCTTGTAACATTGAGTAATCGGCAATACTGTGATTTGCATGTTGTGAAGCACTTTAATTTAATTTGTTCTTTTAAGTTAGAGCCTTAACTACAGGCGAAAATAGCTTATCTTTGTCAAAATATGAATGCCGGTGGTACTTAATATTCTAGAACCATGGAAGTATACAAAGTATTTAAGCAGAATGGGTAGTTTATCTTGAATGGGGTTACCAAGGTACATATAAGAAGTTTGGTCCCCAAGGAAGAGTACTTCAGAAATTTAGCTTTCAAGGGTAGCAGATTGCTTCAAGGGCTTTTTAAGCAAAGGAAAAGCTTCACTAGAGTTCAAGAGGGACATATATCCCACTATCTCTGGCCCTTATCCAGGGAACATCACAGGCTATAATCCTAACAATAAGACAGATCCCAAGACAAATGTTCCGAGCTTTTCTTCTAGATGAACTTTTTTTCACCCGTGCCTCTAGAGAGATGGAAAGAATTATTTCAGTTTATCCAACCGAGAAAAGAAACAAAATGCACAGGAAATTTGATCATGCAATGTCATACGATTAAAAAGAAAAATATCTCACAATGAAAAACCCTAAAAAAGAAAGGGGCTTTGGGGAAAACCTGCAAGGAAGATAACTGGTTCTCCAAGGATTCCAGCGCATCGCAAATGTTTAACAGCCTTTCTGCTTCTTCATCATTATCATCATCTTCGGGGTCATTTACTTCGTTCCCATCAGGAGGTTCAGTCGTTAAGGGGCCATTGGTAGGCGAGTACGCAGCAGGCGAGGCTCTGTGGATGCAATTGCTGATCTTCAATCTAAGTTCTGTAGCTCTGGCCAACACTAACCCTATTCCCTCGTCTTCCATTTAGGGTTCGTGAAATTTGACCTAAAAATCACTCACTGTTTCATCTTAATTCCCAGTTAACCGCCAAAAGACATCTCTCCTCACTGTATTGAGCGAATTCTAGTGATTCTAGTGATCCCCCAGCAGATAGAAAAGAAATTATGAGCTGCGGATTCTTTGTCTCTTTGCTTCGCTTTCTTTGTCATCGCTTTCAACGAAGCAAAAACACAATCTCCGTTCTTTGTTTTTTTCCACACCATGAAAAGGGCAAAAAAAGAAAAGAAAAAAGGGCCATCAATTTCATCCTTTCCCCCTTTTCTTTCTAACTTTTATCACAAAAAGAATATATTAATCCAGCGGGAATACAGATTTGTGGCCCGTAAGCATTATAAATATACTCTATATTTAAGAGAGAGAATAATAGGAGAGGATAAAAATATGCATAAATTTGTTTTGTCTCTTCTCCTATCCATATCTACATATACAAGATGCATTTACTAATTAAATGTCCAGAATTCAAATCTGTTTGAGCTTGTGGATTTATCAATTTTATTTATCAAATATCAGTTTATTGCCGCTGCATAAATATACTCCTTTCTGTCCGAGGTATATAAGAGTTAATTTGACATTCAATTTGGTCCTAGATATAAGATCTTCATTCATTTTGTTTCTTATATTTACCCATTTCTTTCAAAGCATTCCTTATAGTAATTGCACATGTTAAATGTTCTGTCAGAAGATAGTTTTAACTAATACATATGATTAGTAATGATATTTTAGAAAACATAATACATATTTATTATAAATAACTAAATTAACAAATTTTCTCAATTTTTTCCAATTAATCAACTAGGTCTTTTATTTAGCCGCTGTATGTTTCTTCTCTTGCATTGCATGAGATAAGATATTCATCTTTGATTTTAGCCTTTTAGGGGCGTCATTGTCTAAATATATCACTTTAGCCTCTCACATATTGTTTGAAACAGAGAATAAATAATATTGAGGGTGAAATAGATTGAAGAAAACTATATAAATGTATACACACACAATACAGACACACATATTGCACTCCTGATTTTCAAATATCAGAATGCTATGTGTTGAAGTTTGTCCTTTTTTCTTTTTAATAAATGATTCCATGAAAAAGATGCTAACTTCCTGTCACAATATTAAAAATTCACCTGACAAAGTAATTACAGAGACTCGCAAAATTTACCTAGAGAGAACCTTCACTATGATATACAATAATGAACTGATCACCGTTGGAGGGCGTGGCCTCTAGTATAAACATCACTTCAATTGACTACTCAATTCTCTGGTCTCTACAGCACTAAGCATCAGCGCAAACTTGTCAATAAGGTTCTTAAATAGACTAGGAATGACAATTGAATCATAACCATTGCTTGATAAATCATAACCATGCCAATCAAGCAAGACTAATGATTTACAAGCTTCATTGTTCATATGAACACAAAACATTTAGGATATGTTTTGGGTTGAAGGGGAAGGGAGGAGAAGGACAGGAAAGCAAGGGATAATTATTTTCCTAATTCTTGCTTAGGAAATAGGAAGATTCTCTCTTCCAAAAATTTTCAGATTGGAAGAAATAGGGAGGATTTTAGGAGATTTTTAAAGGATAGGGAAAATTCTTCATCATCCTAACTCAATAAGAGCTATGCTTGAATTAAGCTTTCCCTTTCCCTTTTCTCTTATCTCCAGCCAAACATATCAACATAGAAGCTTGCCTTCTGGGCTGCCACTTCCAGGTTGAACAATTTCACTTCAGTCATGCTAGGAGGCTCAAGTGTTAAATATCATTCCAATCTTGGTTCATTTCGACATCAAGTCTTCTGCCTCGTCCAAGAAGGAGCTTGTGATTTTTTTCCTTCTCATGATTATCCTGAATTAAGATTCTTCTGTCATTCCAAGCTATGATGCTAATATCTACTGAGGCATGTGATTACCAAGCTAACTCCTTCGAAATCAAGTAATTGAAACTGAAGTCATGAGGGACCAACTCAATGCCTTTCCAGCTTGCTTTTGATTGAAACTCTTGATTGATTTTCCTTTGAGAATTAGGAAGGTTATTCTTGACCACCTCCATCAAACCAACTGCCCCAAGACGTGAGCTTTTTGCAAAGAAATCAACTATCTTTGGAATAAGTATTTTCTGTTCCTTGGTCACAGAGATGGTAGATTGAATGTACTCGTCTTTCGCAGATTCAAGCTCCTCCGAGACTCTCTTGGATGTATACAAACGCACCTGACAATGTTGCAACCAGCAGAGGTTAAGAAGGACGCTACTTCTCAAGCAAGAATAACTTAGCTTATATTCAGACTATGAAAATGCGCCATTCAAGTGATCAAGAGCTGCAGAAATATTACTTCTGTCTCCTTGAGTTTACACCAAGAGACAGAACAAATATAAGTAGGCAAAAGCATACCGCAGGATCAGAACGGCTTCCTGAACTGAGGGCAAATAGCAACAAAGGTTCTGGTCGGTGTATTGCATATGCTTTTCTTGCATCTCTAACCTTAAGTTTTGTTTTTGTAGGAAACAAAATCTGCAGCCACTGGGAGAAAAGAATGGGGCATTAGTGTCATTTAATGTTCGTAAGAAGCCTTTGAACTTCTTTGAAGTGCAGAGTTTTGAGAAAAAGTTGACATAAAGAATAAAAGCATATATTAGAAAATTTCCCCTCCTTTCTTCTCTTTTTGAACTCTGCAAGAACTTCAGAATAAATAAATCTAAAGGGTTCAGACTCCATCTGCTACTTTGCTTGTAATGTAAAATAGTAATGAGAAAAAGTTTATGTGGAAGTTTCAGGTTTTCAGAGTTACTTGTCCCGGACGAGGCAATCTGCATCCCAGAATCGAGTTCTGTATGAGTTCTACGCTTACATTATGACCCCCAATGTTATATGCAGCCTGAAGACCATTATCAACCAGCTTAATTCAGAAGGACTTCAGATCATACCAATGGATTTTGTCAGTTCAATATTAGGGACCAACTCACCTTGAGTACTGTAGAAATTCTTTTGGCATTATTGGCTGAAATTCCATAAACTAATAAAGCCTGTAGATGAGAGACAACAATATGGTAGGTTTGTCTTCAAGACTTGGAAAAAAACTATAAATCAAATAACGTTGAAAGTTCGAAAAGTTTACATGCATCACTAGGGTGTTGTGCACATTGATCCAAAAAGCTAGCTTTTCTTCATGCTCCAAGTTTCTAGGATTAACATCTTCCAACCGAGAAACAAGTGACCTGCAAGAAAGCAAGACATAAAGGGAAATTTTCTTAGCATATTGACATAGTTGTAAAGGTGCGAATGATATGCTAATATTGAAAGGCAACTGTTTATTTTAAAGGAGAAAAGTAAAGCCGCGTTACTTAATGCTGCATTCGGTTCTCCAGCTTAAACCCTTACCTTGACAAAATCCTTGAAAGATTTATAACTCTAAGCTAAGCATATCTTAGTCTCTTGAGAGTGGGTAAAGAACATCAAAATTAGATCCTAATCCTCTTATCAACAATGGCTCGTGATCAATCCTCAATCCTACATACATCTTAATACTTTATGGCATTGTTGATGTTTTCAAATTTCATACTAAATCTAATATGTAGTTGCCTTGTTCAGCGAATGAATCTCTTAGGATGAAGACTTACGGAACTTAAATTGCAAAGATGGCTCACCTAAATCTCCGCAGCATGTACTCAACTTCTTTTAATTTTTCACTATCTCTGCTTAACTTGTGAATCTTTACCATTGAGCAATAAGGTCCGCCAAATTCTTTTGATCCTTTGATGTGGAAAGGGTTGTTAAAGTTTAAATTGAAGGGTCGATGTTTCTTCCACCGTGAGGCCTGCTTATTTCCCTCGCCTTGTGAAGAAAACTCATATGCTGATGATGAAAATGGAATAAAGGACGAAGCATTATCATGACCAACAAAAGGAGGGTCTGCAAGTTCACAATATATAGCTGATATGCTCTTAATCATCTCCTCAGAAAGCCAGTTTGGGGTCTCTGGAACTATATCAGAAAAGCAATTTCCCAGATGCTCAGCCAGGGAGATTGAACTGCAGTTATTACTCTGAGCTTGCTGATAAAATATAATTTCCATAGAACACCAAATTAGAAAACACTAAATTCAAGAAGTAAGGTAGATTAGTGGTAGCGGAAAGATACCACCACCATGGATTTCATATAAATCTTAATAGTTTAAGAAACAAGTGTCATATAACTACTTATCTAGTCTGAAAATTAAATATGTTGACAAAATTTAAAACTTGAATGCTGGGCTTCATGATGATGACATGGAGTAAATGCAATTTCATTCGGAAAATATAAAAGACAAGTCATCGAGTCAACTGCAAACATTCCAATTGGGCAAATTTTGGGCTATTTAGGCAACTTTGTTAATGTCAGTACAATTAACTGATACAATACCAATATTTACTTGATGTGCTCTTGAAGACATCCACGCTAATATGATCGTGATTAACCTTTAAGGAGCAAAATCGTGGCAATGGTATGTTTGAGGGACCAATAACTCAATATGACATATGAGGAAGTAAGAATTACTCCCGTCAGTTGTTCGAACTTACCTCTAGCATAGACAACGGTAGAGAATGGAAAGTGTCCAAAGCTTTGGCCTGAGAAGTTTCGATGAAGCAAACTGATTGCTGGGATAGGGTGGAGTGACTTCGATGAATACTTGAGTCCAGAACAGCTTCTGGTTCTAACTCTTTCTTGCATTCCTTAAGGGGAAAGCCAACTGAATTTCTGGGCGACAGGAGATTATGTTCACGAACTGAAATCTCTTTCTCAGAGACAGTAACTGTCCCACTTACTGATGAACTTCCTTTTTTGGTGTCTGAATCTGTTTCCAATCTTCTTTCCTTGGCTGATAGAGACAATATTTGATGATCAAATCTTTTCCGATACAGCGAGAGAAGATATTGTTCCAAGTACACTACTTCTAATTCTAATACGCCAATTTCCTTAATTAGTTCCTTGGTCGCCTAAAATTGAGAAACAAAATACACACAATCAAAAGAAAAATCCAGCAAAGTCAATAAGCCATTGAGAGCATCCATTTAGGTGTTCAAGGGTATACCATTGGCATCGAGTTTTCTAGCGCAGCATCTTGTGAGGAAGGCAGGTAACATGCTTTCTCTAATGCACTTCGTACCACAAATTGTTGATGCAATCGTTTTTGAAGCATGAAAATCTTCGAAGACATGAAAAACACAGTATTTAAGAACAATAAGCCAGATGTTTGTGGATAAATGGACTAATCAGCTGCTAGTTTTTCACAGTGTCAAACAGAGTTTCCATCAAGAGATAGAAAAGGATGTATAAAAATCTTTTAAAGATCCCTAATTCCCTATTATTTTGCCTTGCAAAGCATATACTTGTGGCAGGAAGAAATTTGGCGGCAAGAACACGGGCTGTTAACAAAACTTTGATTACTTAACGGTCTATAGTGAAGAGAATAGAGAGACAGAAAATTAACTCTAAACCATCATAAACTATGTATTTATGAGCTTATCAGTAGCTATCTCTTATAGAGGAACTAAATCAGTTGAGAATATAAGTACCTCTTGAGTCAAGGAACTCTGAAGATCAATGTTATGGTATTGCCTCTTCTTGGATTCATTGCTTTCCACAAGCTGGTCCATTTCATTTTTTTAATGGAGAAAATTAATAAATTACCATATTAAAACAGGCAAAATCTAGGTAGGCAAAATAAGAGGAAAATATTTATTTGCAGTGCTCACAAATCTACAGCGATTAGAGATATACCATGCTTGTGTGAAAAGAACTTTCAGTACCGTTATCCCATAATCCATCTTCCCCGACTCTTCTTTCCATAGGATCACTGCCATTCACAGTGATAAAATCTCAGGTTTACTGAGGTACAATGGAGCCTATGAATATGCAGTAAACAGAGAAAAGCTCTCTCACAGGATAATTATTTGTTGAATGTAAACGATGAGGCAAGTATGGAAAATTTAACCCTCTAGTTCAAATCAAACTGATGAGCATAGCACCCTTCAGCAATGTGTTTATTTGCACAGAACCACCGTGCATCGTGTTCGTAAGAATTTCTTCTATCTTCAGTTCATTTAGTTTAAGAAGACCACAACTTTGAAAGAAGAGATGAAAATGAAACTCTTGAACTAAAGATAGAACAGAGAATTTTCAGAGCGAAAACCTTTTAGAGCGCTTGTGACTTGAAGGTAAAACTGTCGAGTCCATGAGCTTGAATTGCTTGTATCCAGAATCGCGCCACTTTATTTCATGCATATGTTATTGTGTCAGGATTCGCTTTCCAATCTTCAACGCTGTCAAAGGATGCACCAAAAAATCATTAAATGCATCAAATACCACCATCAGATACTGACAAAAACGGAAGATACATCCAAAATGCATTAATTCATAGCATTACTCTGCATATTCGCTGCAGAAACTAAACTATCATAGAATGAGACTTCTCACAGAGACAAAGTTTTTTAAAAGCTGGACCAAAATTGGGGCATGAAAAGAAACCAAATGGGTTGCAAGTTATATCTATTTCAAACCCATATACACCCCCTCTGTCCCCTTTTTGAACTCATCAGGCAAATGCTGCAATCAAACCAGAACTGTACGAAGAGAACAACATATGGTGCTCATAAGATTTATTTTTGCAAAGTTGGATCTTTTTCATTGCATCAAAAGAAGAAATTGAGGTCATAGCTTTTGAAGAATAAGATATTTCAAAGTAGCACTTGGGGATAATCAAAGGAAAGGACAAGAAACAGGAAGGCAAACTGAGATATGTACAAACAAGAGTATGCTACACTGTCATCAACAATAATGCAAACAGTCAAACACTTAACGTGCATGTATAAAGGCACACCAACTTTGGAGCTTTTTTGCTGGTGAGCTTTTTGCATTTGCGTAAAAAGAAGTAAATTAGTCTTGCATGAGCTTTAATAATAGTATGTTAAAAGAAGAGATCTTCACCGTTTAGAATGAAAGGGAGTGACAAGGTGGGTTGGCAGTTCCTTCCACTCGTGCACTTCATTTCCTCTCTGTTCCGTCATTCAAGAAAGCATGAGAATAACATTTTTACCTTTTACATAGGCTAACTATGTACTTCTAAGTCTTGAAAAGTTTAGTCTTTTGAAATGGGTTTTTTCCTTTTCCCTGACTTGACTCAACCATGGACATTTTATTTTCTTCTCACCTTCACCCACCAAAAATGGCTTTAGCCAAACAAGTTTTGCCCCTGGCTTAATGTGATTGAATTGGACTCAACATTTCAGGGAAGATGCCATATGTTTTCAAGTTTTGCTTGAAACTAATTTTTCCTGCTTGAGGATCCGAAAGTCATGCTCCTTCGTATATATTTTTTTGTCCTATACCAGATAACTACTGACACTTAATGATAATATTAAACCCTGAAATTCTCCAACCCTACTAACGTCTTGAAATTGACGCTACTCTTTGATCAACTTGCATAAATTAATATTTCATGTTTCACAGTAATAACTATTGCGCCTCTTTTATTTTTTATAGAAGTATAGGTAAATTGGATTTGTGCACTGACCAAAGTAAGAGCAAGTCTCATGGTCAAAATTATAAGAGGTAGATACAAATTATCTATCAATAATTTTCTCGGATTAACTGTGGAATTTAAAGCTATATCTTTATAGGATATAAGTTCATCCTTGATAACTAGATTAAATTTTGTTGGTATATTGGGTCTTTGTTAGCATCTCACATTCACTTCCTGCGAGAGATTACTTTAACTTTTAAAGATTAAAGATGTCAACAAAAGTCAATTAAAGATTCTAAAAATGAAAACTTTCTTAAAAATCATGTAAATAAATTATGGTTGTTACCTTTGAAAGTTATAAAGATGCTTTGAGGCTACGTCTTGATCTTTTTAATGTTATAAAGTTGTTTTAAATTCGTTATTAACTTCAAAAAATATGAATATGAACTTTACTTGATGACAAATTTTAAATTTCAAAAGTTTTGATTATCATTAATAACATAAATTTTAGACTTGTGATTAGATCATTTCGGTGAATGAACTTGGACTTCAAATATTCCAAATGTTGAGACAACACAAACCAACTTCATCTACTGATTAGACTGCAAAAACTGTTTTGAGAGCAATTTGTAAGCAACAACTCTAAAACAACTGAATATTCAATCTTGATTTTGGTGAAATTTGGTGGGAAGAATGGGGCCCTAACAAGAGAATGAATTGGTGGTGAAAGGAAAAGAGGAAGGCGCACTTGAACAAAAAAGCAAACCTCAAAAGGGCTGAAAGTTGATTGTCAAACGAAGAACCAATCCACATTTTGCTGATATGAAGTGACTGCTTTTGTAGGCTGTCCTTTTTTTCTGTCTAATTCCTCTCTCCCCCCCTCTCAGAAACTTGGATACAACTAGTTCCGCATAAGTCAATTACTTTGCTGAGGGAAAAAGTGGCTTGCCTTTTCTTATTGGATAAGCTGCTCCACGTACACAAATCACAGATATATAATAGTATTCGTCCATCAAAGCGGTGGAGTTAAATGAAAGAGAGCTAATTATAAGGAAAAAAATTAAGAGTTTAATTTGGTCAAAAGTAAACTTTTGGTGTCTAATTGTAGATTAAATTATTTGTAATTTTGGATAATTTAGATGGCATTTAAATCTTTGTGATTTGATTAATTAGTTAAAAGAAAAGCAATTCATACTGAATTTGAGAATAATGCAATTTAATCAATATAATTAGGTCAATTAGAAATAACTTGACATCTCTAAAAAGTGAGCTTGCATCAGCGTTTTCCTTCCTTCAAATGCATGTTCATTCAAAAGCTTCTGTTATTTGCATGCACTGGAATGATGCAAATGCCCAAATAGACTTGCTCTAATCTTAATTCCAGTCTTACAAGAAGAAAAAAAAATCACAAATAAATATTCTACTTGGGGTTTGTAGTTCAAATCAAAATTGAAGGGATGGTCATTGGAAAAATGAGACTGTAACTTGCAACTAAATATGACACTATGATCTCATCTCTATGTCATTATCATATATATCAATTCTTTTTTGCTTTTAATATACTATCATCTCTATTCTTCTGAACAGCAAAGCTTTTTTCATGGCTTACCAATTTATTTATTCACTTTGATTCTTATCTCCTACCACAGTTATTATTGTGGTTTCACTTTTTCTCCGTGACCATTATTGCTTAGCCTCCATATTTCAACTGCTTGCAATAGAAGTTAAAACCAAAAACGCTTCTGATAACTTCTTAACAAACAATATTGTAATATTCCATGAAGTGTTGTCTTCTTCTAGATAGTTTGGTAAGGGGTTAGAGTCAACTTTGAAAACCAAGCACTTGTGATCTCAATTTCTCATTGAGAAACCACAAAAAGATGCTTCAGATTCTCTGACCAAGTCATAAATATTGATACACCAGAAGAAACTGACAGACATACTTGTGGGTTAATTAATGAAAACCAGACCATGAAACCCTTTCTGTGTTTTCCATGAAACCAGAGCCAACAAAGATTCTGCAGACTCCAAAACTCTGAATTAGTGCAAAGCATAACTAATACTACTACAAGGAGCTGAGCTTACTTAGCTTAGACCGTGTATTATAAAAAATTATGGGAAGGCCTAAGAGGTAACAACAAACAAGACATGTCAGGAAAACTTTTCGAAGAAAACATAAACAGAAGTGTCTTGAAGTTTGGTACAGTCACAGAAATCAACAGACAAGGTGATCGAAGAAATCGTATTTGTGATGTTTTTTAAGAGCGTCATTAATGGAACCTTCCTTTATAATTATAAGTAAGCAATGCATATTGGGGTTAGTAACATTTTATAAGGTTGTCAGAAAGAAGTTCGTTCAAGAAGGAAAAACCGAATCTTTACATTGAGATTAGTGAGGCATGGAAAACGCAGTGTGAAATGAAAGG
>NW_021637721.1:0-35792 GCF_004799145.2 Neltuma alba
CAAGAGCCCAAGATCAGATAAGCAATATGGGTGTGGGAATCAGTAGCTGATAGCAGCTCTTACACAATAAGGGAAGAAACTGATCCAGACAAGCTATTGCGTCGTGGCACTCAAATTACACTCTATCTCAGAGTACGTATCACTCCTTAATTATTTTGATGGTGTGATGTCTATGTAAATGAGAATTTGCATCTTGCTCCCAATGTATGCGGCATCTAACTTGTTGATATGTTGTAAAGTTGAATCGAATTAGAATATGTAGCAGAGGATCCTAGGTAGCTTATCATGAATTTAGCATAAATTGTTTTGGTGTTGTAGTTATTTATATATATTCCCTAATGAATGAGTGAACACGTTGTAGCAGTAATAACCTGTAAGATAGTATTTTAATGTAGTTTATAACGCTGATTATTTCAAAATTCTTGTTCTCTTGTCCAGGCGGATGACAAATATGAATTCTCAGAGCCAACCAGGATTCAGAATTTGGTTAAAATTATTCTCAGTTTGTTTCCTTCCCCATCTATACATGGCAAGAAAATTCACGAACTGTGGAGGTAAGTGTGCCTTCTCATGTTACAGGTTTTTGTTATCATTTCTGGTCTTGGTATAATTGCTGCATATGTCGGATAGTAGCATCATATGATATGCAAGCAAAACATACATCACATACCTTGTTCTATTCTAATGAAAGAATATCACCTTTTAGCAACGGGCTTCATGTCCTTTAGTAAAGTATGAATGATGTACTTATTGGGATATTGGGAGTGTTTCCAGCAGTGCTGATGGTAAAACATCATTGAAACCTGAGATTTGCCTCCATATTGTAGCTAGTATTGTAATTTTCTTTTATAATGAAGGCTATCAGGGAGCATAATTTCCTTATAACAGAACTCTTCATAGTTTCCATTGGCTGAGGTTGGATTTTTCCTGTTTTTAAGTCTACACGGTTTTTTGGGATCCCTATGTAAACTGGTGCTACGTGCTGATGTCCCTGAGGAGATCACTGAGGATCAGGCTAGATTAATGTTGAATGTGTAGGGTATAGGAAATTGGAGATGGTTGATGTTGGAGAAATGTACTCTCTCCGGTTCAAAATATAAGCTAAACTTGGTTTGAGACTCTTGGTTTTTTTAATAAGATAACATTCACTTTTATCTAAGCATTTAATGAGTTTTTTCCAATTTTACCCCTACATATTCTCTCTCCTTTTGATTCATTTATTGCATTCTTTTACTTATTCTCTTTATTAATAAGGGTATATTTGGGAAAAAAACTATATGCCTTACTCATTTATTGTTTTGAACTAATTTTAACTAGTTTCTTGGTAAACATAAATGAATAAAGTTTAGCTTATATTTTGAACCGGAGGGAGTATATGTGAATGTGACAGAAGAATGTTTCTTTTAGAAATTTGTTTCCACCTACGAAGAAAGGGAGTGATCATTTCTCCCTTTTTGTAAGTTATCTCTTTCCAATTGAAAAGACACTTGGTTTCTGAAATATGTGTTTTGAATGAGTGACAATTTGATAATCTTTTCTTCGGAAAAAATTTATTAATTTGAACATAACAGGTGGAAGAAGAGGAAGAATCAAAAGAAGGGGAAGAACCTAAACCAGAGGTAATTGTTCAATTTTTTTTTTTTTTTTTAATTTTTATGTAGGCATTCTGCATACTTCTCTATGCATCACCAAATCTGTTGCTGCTCTTGCTACCAGGGTGAGAAAAAGAAGGTAAAGAAGACTAAAACTGAGAAGTATTGGGACTGGGAATTGGCCAATGAAACAAAGCCACTATGGGTGAGTTCACGCTATATTTAGGACGTGTTTTCCTTTTCTCCAGTTACAGTGCATCTCTTATTGATAATCTTTTGCCACTGTTTACAGATGCGGAGTTCAAAGGATCTTCAAAAGGAAGAATATCAGGAGTTCTACAAGAAGACTTTCAATGAGTTTGTAGAACCACTTGCATATACTCACTTCACCACAGAGGTAGGATGATGATTGTGATTATCTGCAAACAGAGCAAGTTCTAGGAAGTAATTTAACAAGATTTGTAATCCCTGCAGGGTGAGGTTGAGTTTAGAAGCATTCTGTACGTGCCTGGGATGGGTCCTCTTAACAATGAAGAAGTAATAAATCCTAAAACAAAGAATATACGCCTGTATGTGAAGCGTGTCTTCATATCAGATGATTTTGACGGTGAGCTGGTAAGTTTACTGTATAGGCTTTGAACGAATACTATCTTCTATATTATGATATTTTTGCTTCTGCTGCTATGATATTTCTTATGTATTACGCTTCTTTCAGTTATTTGCTGTTATATGACTTCCATCTTTTCTTCGAGTTAGTAGTATGGTACTTTTGCGGTATCTGTAGCCATTTACTATGCCTATTATTCCACCACAACGGAGTGGATTTACATATTGAATTACTCTGATCTGTTTGGCGAGACAAGAAAGCAGAGGATAAGAAAGATTTGCAATCATTTAATGCTCTTTGAAAGCAAATTGAAAAGACCTGATATTTTGCTTTTAGAAGCAGACCCCGGATCACTCTAAGATTGGACAAAGAAGTTTAAAACGTTTAGTTCTCTTTCAAAGCAATTTTTTTGGGCCAAACTGTCAAAGCAAAATGAAAGTACCTGATATCTCCCTTTTAGAAGCAAACGTGCTACATATTAGCATCAAACTCCTCATTTGCATCCAACTAATGTAACTGTAAAAGGGAAACCCTGAATTAAATTCCTAATTGGACTGAGTTCTGAAATTGACATGCTCAGTGCCTCTGGTTCTAGAAGCACTGGTGACCTGAGCTGTTCTTGTTATAGTCGTGCTCTTCGTTCTTAGTATTCCTACTGAGTTATTCTTTTACTCTGTAGATCATACATCTGAAGAAAAAAACCTCTAGTCCTGGAATATGGTACTTAGTGCGTCTGGTTTTAATTGTCCGAGTTTTGTTGAATTGGGAAATGCTTGTGATTATTAAATGGTTGCAATCAATTAAACTTGTGAACTGGATGACGTTGATGTCTTTACAATAATCTTATATGTTGATTTTTTTTCTCTCCAAAGAGTAATGCAACATGTTTGCTAATACATGACTATGATAGAGTGCGCTAGGAAGAGATTAGTCATTGCTTGAATATTACTCAGCAATGTAGGGATCGAATTATCCAACAACCAGCTATATTTTTATGGAACAATGGCTTCTCTAAAAGTGTAGATGCTTTTAGTTGTATGTCATGGAAGTTCGCCTGTCATGAGATGCCATCTTCACACACAAAACTAGTATACTATCTCATATATGTAACGTTAGTGCTGTTCAATGCTTCCCTCCCCTCTGATCCATCCAGGGTATTCTAAAGTAAATCTTCAATCTCAATATTTGTTGTGCAGTTCCCACGGTACTTGAGTTTCGTGAAAGGTGTGGTAGATTCAGATGACCTTCCTCTCAATGTTTCCCGAGAAATCCTTCAAGAAAGCAGAATTGTAAGAATTCTTTTTATTTTTCTTCAAACATGAGAGAGACTTTCCATGATTTGAACCTGAAGGAAAGATTTCCCTACTGTTGAGACATCATTTATGTAGTTTATCTTTAACGATCTGTTTCTAAAATATATTGTTTCAATATATTATAATTGCAGGTAAGAATAATGAGAAAAAGACTTGTTAGGAAGACATTTGACATGATTCAAGATATCGCTGAAAGTGAAAATAAAGAGGTTGGTTGCATAAACTCAATTATCTAATTTTCAATATGAAGTGAGAAGCCTTTCCAATTGATGGGACGGCTTGTGATTACAGGACTACAAGAAATTTTGGGAGAACTTTGGTAGATTCATCAAGTTAGGATGTGTTGAAGACACTGGAAATCATAAGCGCATAACACCTCTTTTGAGGTTTTACACTTCCAAAAGTGAGGAGGAGCTCAAAAGTTTAGATGATTATGTGGAAAACATGGGTGAAAACCAGAAGGCTATCTATTACCTGGCAACGGACAGCTTGAAAAGTGCCAAAACTGCTCCATTCTTGGAGAAATTAGTCCAGAAAGATATTGAGGTACATTATGCATAAATTCTAGGCTTAATGTATAGGGTTGAATGTATTTGATATTAGTTTTAGATTCATATTCTATTTTTCTCCTTTCAATTTGTTTACTCTTTAATATATGCGGGGTCTCTCTTGTAGGTTCTTTATTTGATCGACCCGATTGATGAGGTTGCCATTCAGAACCTACAGACATACAAGGAAAAGAAATTTGTTGATATTAGCAAGGAAGATCTAGAATTGGGTATGTGTGATTTTCTACCTAGAGTACCATTTCGCTCCTTGTGAATAGATATTCGGATAGTATTTCACATCTAATATTTTTGGAACAGGTGATGAGGATGAGGTGAAAGAGAGGGAAACAAAGCAAGAATACAATCTGCTTTGTGATTGGATGAAACAACAGCTTGGTGATAAGGTGGCAAAAGTTCAGGTCTCTAAGCGCTTGAGTTCGTCTCCCTGTGTGCTTGTATCTGGCAAGTTTGGATGGTCTGCAAATATGGAGAGGTTGGTTATTCCATCTGTGGCTTTCTGAGCCAGGACATTTTCCTCGATCTCAAGCAGTTTATCTTGTTCTTTTATATTGTAATCCTCATACCATACCATTTCCTTTCCTACAGATTAATGAAGGCGCAGGCTCTTGGAGACACTGCAAGTTTGGAGTTCATGAGGGGAAGGAGAATATTGGAGGTTAATCCAGATCATCCCATTGTCAAAGACTTGAATGTAAGACCGTTTAAAGGCAATGCTGTTTAGTTATTACTGAATTTGTTTGTGGCTTTGACCTGTCTTATTGACTATTTTATACTCTCTTTGACCTCCCAGGCTGCCTGCAAGAATGCACCTGACAGCAGTGATGCTAAGAGAGCCGTTGAGCTCTTATATGAGACCGCATTGATCTCTAGTGGATTTTCGGTACTGACAATTTAGCAGCTTTTTATTTTTTATTTTTTCCTTCACTGCTGGTACATCAGCGGTATAGTAACATTATTTCTGTTAATGTCGCAGCCTGACAGCCCAGCTGAGTTGGGAAACAAGATTTATGAAATGATGGCACTGGCCTTGGGAGGAAGATGGGGTAGATCAGATGAGGAGACAGGGACCGTCGAAGCTGATGCAAACACAAACGAATCTTTTGAGGCCGAAGTGGTTGAGCCTTCTGAAGTGAGACACGAGAATGAGCATGATCCTTGGACAACCGATTAGGTGCACCCACAAATTTTTGTTTTAGGTATTGCTTGAGGAAATCACGCAAATAATGATGAAAAGTGAGAAAGGGGCAACTGGGTTAGTGTGCTTACAGATTTTTGGTGTAGAAGTAAATTTGTTCCTGGGGAATTGTAAATTCCATCAAGGAATGTGAGATGTGGCTTTTCCCAGAGTCTCTTGATCCACTTCTGCATCATTGATTATTTTATTGATTTGACAAAAGTAGCAATATACAGGTGAGGGTCCTCTACATCAGGATTAATTACCATAATGATCAAGGGCCCCTGTAATTCCTGGAAACTGGTACTTAAGTGGGGAAGAGGCACCGGTTCATCAGTTTTCCTACTTGGTTGAAGTTGAAATGATTACTAATGAAAATCCCATACCATTTTTTTTTAAAAGAAAAGCTAACAAGTTTTAAACTTAGTCTTTGGTTTGAAAAGTATATTTTTAGTCTTTTAATCTTGAAATTATTAGTTTTTAATGATAAATTTTTTTGACAACCAAACATGAAACTTGTGCATTTTTTAATGATTTGAGGATTATATTTTTAAAGTTGAGAGACTAAATTTAGAAAATATAGTTTTAGCCTTTTGGGGGCTGGGGGGAGGAATGATTGTTCCTTTTAAAGGACGAGGATGGTCATGATTCCGGCCTGCAATGGGTGCAAAATTGGCAAAAGTATTCGTCAAAAATTATCTCAAGTTCTAATGGCTACAATGATGGATGCTCAATGCATATACTATCTCCTATCTTAATTATAAGAGCTAGTTGACTAATTTGAAAAGACTAAAAAGAATTAAATTAGTTATTTGTAATAAATAGGTGTTGTTTTTACTAAAATACTTTTACTAATTAAGTGTATTGGTTATAATTATTATTGTTAGAAGGATTATTTTTAAAAAAATACATAAATATTAAAGACAAAGTGAATTGAGATCTTATATTTAGAATAAAAATAAAAGTTAAACAAGATCTTGTATTAAGAACCGGAGGTAGTATGTTTTTTGGAAGTGTGTGTATAGTATATTTGAGGGTCAACATTATTCTAGAAGTTTTCAAATTGTAGTATTGTTTTCCTAGCCATTATCTAGTTTAAGTTTGATTATTAGCTGATCAAATTATGGTGAGTTGGTAGATTTATGTGTTATCCACGTTATTTTCTTTTTTGGGTTAAATTGTACATTTGTTTTGAAAGTTTTTACTCTAGAGTTGTGGATATTCAGAAGTTTCTAAATTATAGTAATACTGTCCCGATTGTTCTTCATGTAAATTTGACCACTAGCTGACAAAATATACTGAGTTGGTAAGTTATATGTGACGAATTTTATTTTATTTTTTTTCAAGTTATCCATTTCATTCTTGGTTCATAATCCCAGTTCTTTCTACACATTTGTTATTTTGCCATTTGCTATTAGTTTGGTACTTTTTGTAAGAATAAAAGTAAACATAAAAAATATAGTAAATAATATTTGTAGAGAAAAAGCTCACCGGAATTCTTTAAAGATATAAACGATGAGGTCGATTTTGAAAATCGTTACGGGCTTGAAAAGCATAGAACCAATGATTTTCTCTCAGAGTTAGTGTTAAATTTTCACCCCAGAGAAAAAAATGAAGTGGATCACATGTGAATTTACCAACTCAACATATTTGGTCAATTAATAGTCAAACCTAATATGGATAACTCTTAGAGCAACATTGTTATAATTTAGAAACTTCCAGGTAACCAGTATTTCTAATTAAAAGTTTTTAGGGCAAATTTGCACTATAACCCTAAAAAAAAAAGACATAGATGACATGTGGACTGTCAACTAAGCATGTTTTATTAACAAACAGTCAAACTTAACCTAGATAATAGTCAAGGAGATATTGATATGATTTGAAAACTTCTAGAGCGACATTGGGTTCAAAAATTTTTTTGGATACCTAGCACTCTTAAGTGAAAATTTGAGAAAATTTTTGGGACAAATTTTCACTTTAACCCTATATTTTAAAGCTTTTAAAATTTAAAACCTGGAAGAACCAGTCACTGATAAGTTTGAATCTTAGGCGTGTGTCTGTATGTCATACGTGCAACTGGAGAAGTGCTGGCCAGTGTATGAAAATAAAGTCTTTCAGATACAAAATTGATCATATATTTAGCTAAAAGTATAAGAATATAGGATTAGATGAAATTTATATGAAATATACACATATATATACTACCTCTGATCCTAATTAAAGAAGCTAGTTAACTAATTTGAGGAGATTAAAAAAATAAGTTAAATTAGTTATTTGTAATAAATAAGTATTATCTTTTCTAAAATATCTTTACTAATTAAGTGTATTGGCTAAAACTACCATTATTAGAAGGATTACCTTAGAAAAAATGTTTAAATATAAGAGACAAAGTGGATTGAAGTCTTATATTTAGGACCAAAATAAAAATCAAACCAGGTTTTATATTAAGAACCGGAGGTAGTATAATATACACACACTTTCTCTATAAAATTAAAACATTAAACAGTGCTTTTAATTAATATATAAAAGGAAAAATGTAGATAAAAACTGTAAAAATTACAAAATCTCAAATAGGGATTTATTACAATATTTTAACGGGTTTTGATAACAACTTACTTGTAAATAACAATCCATTTTTATGAGAATTCCTAATTTTGGATCTTGTAATTTTCAGGTCTTTTTCGATCATTTTCCTAATATACAACTGGCACAATTATAGTTTATTTCTCATAGTGGTAAAATGTAAGAGTTTGTTAAATTTTAAATATGAGACTTCAATCTTATTATTTTCTCTAACTGTTTTTTTTTTAAAAGTACTCATATTAATTGTACACCATATTTAATAAATGTGAATAATTTTCCATGTAAATATATTTTAAAAAACAAGACATATGATGAGTATTTTAAAAAATAGCACATATTTTTATCTAACCCTTATATTTAAATGGAAAGGCGTATTTTGGTAAGAGATATGCCCCAAAACAGTTCCAAAGCCATCCATAAATAATTAATGCATACATCAAAAACAATTTCTTTGAAAAAGAAATAAGATAATTTAATTTAAATTGAAAAATGAAAATAATAGACTAAACCATAATTTGTCCGTTTTAATTAAATAAGAATAAAAAATTATTTTGTGGCCGGATTGATTTTGATTTTATTAAAAAATAAGTCTTGCAATTCGTCTGCTAAGTTTAGAGACAAAACAACGGAAAAGAAAAAGACATGTCCGGATCTGACCCGGATCCGGTTTGTACCGTTGAGCGCTTGTGCTGAGAAATAGCGCCTACTGGAGCATGAAGGTGAAGACGCAGGTTTATGAAGGGTTTAGAGGCGGCTATGCCTTCTCTACTTTGCCCGCTCAAGGTCCTTCAATTGCCGCCATTTCTTCATTCCCATCGGCTCTCAATCTAATACCACTCGTCTCTTTTTTCCCCCCCGATTGTGGGGCCGTTCACTCTTCGGAGAAATTTCAGTAATTCGATGTGGATCAACTCTGCATTTCTTTGCATCTTTGAGCTATAACTTAAGTCTCTCTCTCCAAGTTGTTCTGTTAATTGTAGACTCCATTGAGAGATGTGGGCGAACATAGCCAAGCGAACTTCCTTGAGGAAGTTTAAACTATTCTCTGAATCCTCTTATGTGCCTTCTTTAAGTTACATGAGGTTTTCCGAAGGCTGGAGTTTTCCTAGGGAGGATAAGCCCCTCCGAAACACAAACGCCGGCAAACTCGAGATTGCCAGGTGTGGGGTTTTATCAAGTTGGTGTATTTACTTCTAAAAATGAGCTGGGAATTCCCAATTTTCGGCTTTCTGAAGACCCCTTGGGTTCTTATTTTTCTTTGAGGTCGGCTAGAGGTTTTGCTAGTGTTGCTGAGGCTATTGAGTCCGAAGAGTCTGAAGAAGATTTTTCTGGGTCCGATGACAATCAGCAGTTGTTTGGGCAAATGAAAAAACAAGCGAAGGCGCAACCTCAGGCGCAGAAACCAGTGCATGAGATGGCGGGTGCAGCGAGACACAGATATAAAATGCTTTGTAGAAGGCAGGTTAAGATGGAGACAGAGGCATGGGAACGTGCCGCCGAAGAATATCAAGAATTATTGGCAGACATGTGTGAGCAGAAGCTTGCACCCAATTTGCCGTATATGAAGTCGTTGTTCCTTGGTTGGTTTGAACCCCTGCGGAATGCAATTGCCGCGGAGCAAGAGGCTTGCAGAAACAGCAGCGCGAACACTCATGCGCCTTATTTTAATCAATTGCCTGCGGAGATGATGGCAGTCATTACCATGCATAAATTGATGGGATTGTTGATGACAAATAGTAGTGGTATAGGCAGCACTCGAGTAATCCAAGCCTCTCTTCAGATAGGTGAAGCGGTCGAACAGGAGGTATACTAAACTCGATATTTATTCTGTCATTTGGTGAAGTTTTATGACCTGCAAATGGAGTTGGTAACTGTTGACTGAGGGTACTTTTGAAGAAGTGTCTTTTTATCCTGTTTCAAAAGTATACGTTTTCATTCTGGAACCATTTTCCTAGCTTGTTTTCCTTATTATATTTAGTAGGAAAAAAGTATGTATTTCTTTCTTACAGAGTTGGGCGAACTTTTGTATGCCATGATTATGGTGAAATTATTTTTCTGTTGCTAATTTGTGTAGTTGACTCTTGGATGTTGAGTATTGCCATATTTATTTTATCTCTCATGTCAGTCAAAAGATATAAATCGAGCAATATTTAATGTAGTAATCCCATGCTATCTGTTCAAATTAGGTGTCACCATCTTGAATTATTAGTCAAGTATTCATTCATTGAAGTGTTAGTATTATATGTGGATCAGGCTAGAATATACAGATTTTTGGACAAGACAAAGAAGAGTAAGAAGAAGAAGAACACTACTACTGTCAGCCCTGATGGACAATCTAATCCTGCAACACCAGGAGAATGTAATGTGATTGAAGATAGTGAAAAAGTGGCTAGTGAGCAGGATAAATTAAGGAAGAAAGTTGCAAATTTAATGAAAAAACAGAAGATCCGAAAAGCAACAGCACTAGTAAAGACATTTGATGCTTCAAAGCCTTGGGGGCAGGAAGGTCAAGTAAAGGTTTGTGATGTTCCAATCTTTGTACATATGAACGTTGGACCGATCTTCACTTCACATTCTAATGCAGTTTTCATATATTCCAGGTTGGAAGTCACTTAATTCAACTGTTAATAGATACAGCTTACATACAGCCCCCAGTGGATCAAGTAGGAGACGGCCCACCCGATATACGCCCTGCATTTGCGCATACTCTCAGAAATTTCACTAATGATTCACAGTGAGAACGAGCATCCTAGTTTTTTTTTTTTTTGGGCCAAATGAGCATCTTAGTAAAATCATTTTTTATTCAATCAATACCATTATATTTAATATATTTTCCTTATGGTTTGTGGTGAATTCTTTTTGTAGGAATAGTAGGAGATATGGTGTTATTGAATGTGACCCCTTGGTCCGGAAGGGCCTTGAGAAATCTGTGAGTAACCTTTTATGCTATTTCTATTTGAACTCACGGTTACTTTCCTTTTAGTTAGTTAGTAGGCTGCTTTTTGATGTTGTGTTTATACAATATTTGCTTGCACATGCATATTTTTAATGTGGTGGGTGCTAACATCAGACTGTTCTTATACTAACAGGCCAGGCACATGGTCATCCCATACATGCCAATGTTGGTGCCACCTCGTAACTGGACAGGGTACTATGTTCAATATACACTTGGGTCTACGAATACAATCCCCCCCCCCCCCCCAAAAAAAAACATTTAATATATAGAGCGGATTGTGTTTTTAAAGCTAAATCTGAGGAAGATCAGAGTTTTTTTCTCTGATTGTTTTTCCAATTCCAGAGCTTATGCAAATTTCTGCTATGAACTTATTTGAATGATCTTGTTTACGGTAAACGACTCTTTGAGGAGCATGTGAATTGTTAGGGTTAATTTGACATCTCAAACAGTCAAACTTTGACCGTCTCTTTGATTTTACAAGATTCCTTTCTTGATGGGATCCTATTGATTCAACTTGGGACAGCCAGCTAACTACTGTATTCTTGCTTGCTAATTTTCATTCTTTTGGATAGGTATGACCAAGGAGCATACTTGTTTTTGCCATCATATGTGATGAGAACACATGGAGCAAAGCAGCAACGTGAAGCAGTTAAAAGGACTCCCTTGAAGCAACTAGAACCTGTTTTTGAGGTTTGAATTTCCCCCTGGGTCTTTGTGGATAAGAAATTCAGTTTGTGCTCATCACACCCTATTTAAATTAATTCTGGCATATTTTCTTTTGGTTGTATCTAGGCTCTTAATACCCTTGGCAATACCAAATGGAGGGTAAACAAAGGGGTTCTTAGTGTGGTAGATCAGATATGGGCCAATGGCGGCGGTCTTGCAGATTTGGTGGGCCGAGAAGATGTAAGTAACAATTAATTGATCACACCGTTTTAAAACATGAGGGAAAATGAGGAAAAAATTTTAATGAGTATGAATAAGTAATACTGTTAATTATATGTTATCATATGACTTGTGCAGTTGGCAAAAAATCTCCCGCAGTATATAAAATGCTTTTAGGTAATTTAATTCATTGAATACTGGCCATCTATATACGGATGTCATATCTTCGTTGTGTGGCTAATGTATTTTAAATTACCTCAGCTTTGGTGCCATTCTCCTTAGGCTATGCTACTTCAGCATCAGAGCTTTATAGCTGACATTTCCTTTATTATTTTTTCCCTCACCAAGGTTCCCATCCCAGAGGAACCAGACACAGAAGATCAATCAGAAGTCCAAAAATGGAAGTGGAAAGTCAAAGATATCAAAAAGAAGAATAGCGATATGCATTCACAGCGATGTGACATAGAACTTAAGCTGGCGGTAAGAAGAACTTTTTATTCTGTTGGATAAATTGATTTAAACCAAATTTTTGCCCTAAAATTTGTATATCTTCATCATTACTGGTGCAGGTTGCACGGAAGATGAAGGATGAAGAAGGCTTCTACTACCCTCACAATCTTGATTTCCGAGGACGTGCTTATCCCATGCACGCATATTTGAATCATCTTGGTTCTGATTTATGCCGAGGAATTCTGGAATTTGCTGAGGGACGCCCTCTAGGGAAGTCAGGCCTGCATTGGTTGAAAATACATTTGGCAAATTTGTATGCTGGTGGTGTGGACAAGTTGAGTTATGAGGGTCGAATCATGTTTGTTGAGAACCATCTGGATGATATATTTGATTCTGCGGACAGGCCTCTTGAAGGAAGGCAATGGTGGTTAGAAGCAGAGGATCCTTTTCAGTGCCTTGCAGCATGTATTAATCTATCTGAAGCATTGAGAAGTCAGTCTCCCGAGTCCACTGTTTCTCATCTGCCTGTCCACCAGGTACCTTTTTGTGAGATATCAGAGATGCTTTCTGGAAACATGGGCATTGCGCACACGCAGAGACTGTCTTATTTGCATTCCTTCCTAAGGGGTGTTTGGGAAACACCAAAAGCACTTAAAAAAGTGCTTTCGTGTAAATTGAGAGAAAAGTCCTCCCATCCATCCATAAAATCACTTCTAAAAAGCTAATCCAAACGCCCTAATACTATTAGAAGAGGGCAACTGTCATCTTTCAGTGGACAATTGTCATTATGACCTGTTTTAACAATGACAACCTCCTTACCAGAGTTTTTCTGATTTACTTATATAGTTTTTTGGTCATCATGAGCAAATAATGTTAGCAATGATGATGCTGACAGACCACTAAACATAACCCTTGCTTCTGTATTTATTTTTCTTGGTTTTGATACACCCTTCATAACATGGCTTGTTTTGTCATCACCCTAGGATGGTTCGTGCAATGGCTTACAACACTATGCAGCCCTTGGGAGGGACAAGGTAGTGTGAACATTAGATTTTTCTGTTATCTGGGAGGCTTTAGCTTGGTTTATTGTTCTTATGTTTGTAATTTGGGCTGGGGAGAAAATGGCTTCTTGTGTTTTTTTTTTTTTTGGGGGGGGGGGGGAGAGGGGGATGGGTGTTATTAATGATTGTTACAAATGGTTGACAAATGCTTATGTGGAAGTGGAATGTTAATCACTAAGTTTGTTTATTTCCTATGGAGCTGGTCCAAGCTTTAATTAGTAGTCTCTTATTTAGAGTTGAATCGTTGATCTGGAGAAGCTATTAATAGTGCTGCATTAGGCCCTTGGTTTGACTCGCTGCCACTTGAGGGTTTTTCGAATATTTGGGACCACCTAAGGTCTCAGGCAGGAGGAAGCAAGTAGGCAATTGTCTAATTTATCCAATTTGAATTCATAGAGAACAAGTTGATTGTCTTGTGTGTGATGGGTTCATCATTTGTGGCTATGTTGGATCACTTTTTCTGACTTTTCAATGCGCAAAACAGTTTGATTTCACATCCTACACAAATTTCTCAAAATATTGTTTCGTCTACCTCATGTTTTTCTTTGTATTGAGGATTGTGTGTCTTGATAATTGATTTTGTATGTTGTATGAGGACAAAAAGTGGGACTGTTCGGAATAAATGCACTAACTTTGTCAAAATAGCAATAATCCAAATTTAACTGCAGTGTTTTATTTATGACTTTCATGTAAAAGTAAAACCCAGACTCTTGAATGATTATAGATTGTTTCAGCAATTCTGGCGTGATAAAATTGTGTTCTTCCTTTCTTTTTCCCTCCTTCCCCTTTTTGATTGTGTGCCTGAGTATCAATATGTGCCTTTTTTTTTTTGGCCTTAAGTTGGGAGCTGCTGCAGTCAATCTTGTCTGTGGAGACCGGCCTGCTGATGTTTATTCAGGAATTGCTGCAAGGTAATGAGAAACCTTCATACATGTTTACGAAGAAATTACAATAAGTAGGCACCATTTTGTCCTTCAATTTAATGAAGGTCAATATGGACAACACTATTTTGAGGATATGAGGAGCGGACAGAACTTGTAAACATTGTTTGAATCATAAAATCAATAATGGGAACCAACTGATGCCTTTTCTGATTGACATCTTTCAAAGCCAATTGTTGTCATATTTAGAAGCTTTAGAACAGTTCCTACACGATTTCCTTTCTCCTTTTCTTACCCAATCTTTGACATTCCACAAAAAGAGTTAGTTGCATCTGCTGTTACATTATTTATTTGTACAATCCTATGGAACCATACTGAGACTCAACTTACAGAACATTTTTAAAAGTCAGCCCCAAGATGAATTGTGCTGTTGGTATTGATTTCCATAAGTTAATATTTTGAAGTCGTCTGGGCTACTGTTTCAATTCATTTAAATTTGCTTGTTGTGCAGAGTACTTGAAATCATGAGAAGGGATTCAGAGAAAGATCCTGAAACTTATCCAAATGCGTTGCTTGCTAGACGTTTGATCAATCAGGTTTCTTGTGATCATAGCTTCTTGACACAAATGTCCTTTTATGCTTTCTGAGAAATACTTGAAAATAGAACTGTAGGAACTTGTAGAACATTGATAGATGACTTGATGATTTGCTGATATCATTTTATAAAATGAAAGTAGTGTTGCTTCATATGGATTTAAAAGCACACGTCCCAGTCTCAATCTTACATCACTGATAGTTTACCTAATACCTGACATCACTAGGTGGACCGGAAATTGGTGAAGCAGACAGTGATGACATCAGTCTATGGTGTGACTTATATTGGTGCCCGTGACCAGATCAAGCGGAGGCTAAAAGAGCGTAATGTCATAGAGGACGATTCAGAGATGTTTGGTGCAGCTTGTTATGCGGCAAAAGTAAGAGAAGTCAATTTAGTGTAGGCTGGAGATGCATGCTCTTTACGGTCTAGCCATTTCTTTTCTTGTTTTGCTGATCATCAACTGCTTTGCAGACCACTCTCACGGCTTTAGAAGAGATGTTTGAGGCTGCAAGAAGCATCATGAATTGGCTTGGAGAATGTGCTAAGGTATTATTTATTGTGTAAGATAGCAGGAAAAAGTGAGCATATGGCTCAATTATATATTTTGAAATAGTTGATAATGTTTAGGCTAGCATGGGCTAGTTTCATCTATTAAATGCCCTGGTGGCAATCCTGGTCTGATCATTAATTCGTTTGATTTTACTATCTTGAAATGATCTTTTAATTGCCTTCTGTTGGAAAGGATTAGTTTAATTTTGAAGCTGCAAGCCAATAACCCTTGAAGCTTTTCTCCTTAGTCATACAAATTCTGGTGCCTGTACAAATTAGAGACTTCTAGTGGTTGATAGGTTTTAGGACCCATTGTCATTTTATGGTTTGAGCGCTTATGTTGTCATGTGAGCCGGTATGTGTGGATTGTTTATGCAGGGTAAGGGTAGAAATGGACTTGGGAGCGTGCTCTGTCATTGTAGTGGCGTTGTGGTAGTTTTGTACTAGTAGGTGTGCCGGGCAAATGTGCTCTTCAGATTCTCAAAATGGGGCTCCATTAGGAAGCGCCCTATAAATATGCAACTTCGCCCAAGATTGAGTAACAGGAGAAAATTTCAGTGGCCTTTATATTAGTTATCTTTCTTTGTATGATAACTTCTCCTTTCATATATCAACCAGAGGTCATAGTAGCGGCATAATAAGTTCCACCAGTGCTTCCTTCTGAATGTAGCGCTGAAGAAAAAGGAACTTACTGGTCTTTTTCCCCTGAGGAGTCTTTTTCTATTGGGGATGTGCACCTTCTCAGCCTGCATTGTTGTTCTAATAGCCTCTCATGCCTCATGCCATGCTGTTTCTGAACTGGTTCACGTGAACCGTAAATTCTGGAAAAAGGAATGCAGTTTATTAGGAAGAGAACTTTTTCTGGAAGTTTCCTCACTTTCCTGTGATGTGAATACTTGGTAAAATTCAAGACCACCTATATTTAGGAGCAAGTTATAGCAAATATATTTTAGGATTCCAATATATTTTCCCATATTTTAACTGAAATCAATCATAAGACCATCAACGATGTTTCTCATCAGCAGCCTCCACTTATTAAAGGTGCATTTGGATTAGTTTCGGGTAAAACAAAGCTTATAAAATTGATTTATAAGCATAATTGATTTAACAATAGGGCATTTTGATAAATTTTTAGGAAGGTATAATTAAAAGCAAGTAACAGTAACTTATGAGATAGCCATGGTTTTTTCATTCATGATTATTTTTGGCATTTATAGAGTCGGTTGGTGGCTTATGAGGTAACAATGGTTTTGGGTGCATGATTGATGTTGGCATGTATAAGGGGTGGTTGGATATTTTTAAAGAAAACCGTGGCTTTGGCTTTTCAGTTATAGCAGAAATTAATCTTACAAATCAACTCTAACCACATATCCCAAAAATCAGAATCATAAATCAATTTTATTCAAAATCTATTTTCTCACTGCTAATTCTAACGCATACTGGAGTTGAGGAAGTGCTTATAACTCATGTCAGATTTCTGTGATTCTGCTTGAAGATTTTTATAGGTTACTTCACTTTGTTACTATGTTCTTGTTCTAATGCGTTGACCTCTATTGCGTCAGAGTCATTACTGTCTTGTAATGTCACTTGAATTGAATATGAATAGGTGATAGCCTCAGAGAATCAACCAGTGCGGTGGACCAGTCCTCTTGGGCTTCCTGTAGTACAACCTTACAGACAAGTAGGAAGGCAACATGTAAGTTTTTAAAGAATAAAAGCTTAATTTTTTGTCTTTCTTTTTCTAAAAGAAAAATTAAATCAGGGTTGTTGTTAATGTTATTTCTAAATTTAAAGAAATAAGTTGTGACCAATAAATTTCTGCGTCATCAATTCTTTATATTGGCTATGATGCAGGTTAAGACCAGTCTTCAGATATTAACGCTACAACGTGAGACTGACAAGGTAACAGTTATGTTTTTCTTTTGAGGTGCCATGTACACCCTCCCATATAAAGCAAAATAATCAGTATGTACGCGGCATGACCCATATTTACATATGATCCGTATGTTGTAAGATGCATGACACACTCGATTAGATCATTCATGTTTTTATTAAGAACTAAGTTTTCCTATCCATTTCCTTTGTGTTCACCTTTTACTGGTTCATCCGTTGTTGTTTTGCTTTTACTTATTAAGAAGCATGACATCTATTTCTCCCAGCCACTGCATCAGTCTTCTTTTTGGTTTCAATTGGTCATCGGATTTTTTTGGGGGAACATTTTAAGCATTGTTTCAAATCAAGCAAAATAGCTCATTCTGTCCTTTATATTACAGATCATGGTTAAGCGGCAGAGAACTGCTTTCCCCCCAAATTTTGTTCACTCTCTTGATGGTTCTCACATGATGATGACTGCGGTTGCTTGTAAGAAAGCAGGATTGAACTTTGCAGGTCCGTGCTAATCACTGACTCATCCATACAGCTTGCATGCATTGATGCATTAATGTATATGTGCATGTTTGTGGTGTGTTTTTGGTAGTGACATCTAATAATCTTCGTAGTGGGGCTTATAATTTTATATATCATTGTTTGATTACAGGAGTACATGATTCATATTGGACACATGCTTGTGACGTCGATATGATGAACAAAATACTGAGGGAAAAGTTTGTTGAACTTTATGAGGCTCCAGTTCTGGAAAAAGTGAGTATCTTTCTTACATATGCTTCTTAGATTAACATCCTTTTCTTCGCTTGTGTGAGTAGTTTTCCTTGTATGATTGGAACTTTTCAAAATCTTGCAACTCAAGGATATTGATAAAGCAATGGTATCGTGCAATTTATGTAGTCAACCCTACTTAGTGAAATAAAGCTTTGTTGTTGTTATTGCAACTTGAGGACATCGAAGTGGCCCTTATGCACTAATGGCCTTGTGATTTAGCGGCATGAACTCCCTCTCGAGTGAGAGGGCACGAGTTTGATCCTGTTTGTAATTTTAATCAGTTGGCAAATAAAAAAAAGGCCCTTGTGCATATATAGCATGGCCTACAATTGCAAATGCCCGAGAGCTTGATCCCTATCCACCACTTCCCTCATGCCCTACAATTAGGCACTGTGCTTCGTGAAAAAAACCCAAACAAATTCTTGAAGCAACTTGGTAATTTCCTTTTTGTTGGAACAGTGCACTGTCCAGATGTTGGACTGCCTTGCTAATTTATTTGCTTAAAATTGTCGTGCTTTTATGTCTGATGAAATTGTGCATGCAACTCGTGGCAACTGCTGAGCAAGGCCTCTGAAACATTGTCAAATCCAATAATTTATTTCTATATTTTGTTGGCATCCTGGGTAACATACTGAATCTTAGCCCTAAATACGTATCAAGTGAAAGCGGCCGAATGCCTTGGAATTCGATGAAGTTCATCTTTTATATCATCCGATCGTATGCTCTACTTCAGGAAATATATTGAAGTACTCCCCTTATTTTGAATGTTTTTATGTGTGGATATTCTACTTGCCTAAATATCATGCTTACTTTTTTGGCTGGGAGATGTCTTTTAATCGTGATGTTTCCCTTTTTCCCCTTTTTGCAGTTGTTAGAGGGTTTTGAGAAATCTTTTCCATCATTGAAGTTTCCTCCTCTACCTGCCCGAGGAGACTTTGATCTACGAGAGGTTCTAGAATCAAGCTACTTTTTCAACTAGATATTGAAAATTCAAATTGCTGTTCGAGTTCTTCCTCTACCTGGGGAGTTTAGTCCCAATGATGGGATTGGCATTGTATCTTCTATGGGCACGACAGGTTTCAATCGCCATGAGGAGAGGCATGTAGAAGAAAGAAAATTGCAATGCAAAATTTGGGCAGCCAAAATCTTTCTTGCCCTTGCCAGGCGATCGTCTGTACATAAACATTGTCACAGCAGTTTTTCTTCATGAAGAGACGTCCTTCGTATAGGACTCCAGTCATGTGCTACATGTTAACTATTCATCAAGGATACTTGGAAAAATGGCGATTCAACTTGAGATCGTCAGACGGCACTCCAAATAGACCTTGAGAAAATGATCTGCGAATTGCTCGGATCAGATGCAAAGCAAAAGGATTGAAGCCTTGGTATTTTATTCAATAAGGCAAACATATTCGAGACGGATGCTTCTACACTGCCTCTTGCAAAGGAGGCCAAAATGAGTTGTCACGATTCTTTTGTTTTTTTTTGTTTTTTGTTTTTTGTTTTGGCCTTTCATGAGTCTTCTAATATATTTTCTTGTTTTCATTTTTGCCTTGGGGGAAGGGTGGTTTAGAAGAATGTACCCATTATACTGGGGGAACTGTAAAATGGCTGTGAATTGTGATACTGATTTTATCATTTGAATTAATATGTAGAGTAAATAGTACCAATAGAAACAATTTTACTCTCAATGTGTTCCTTGCTTATTTTCCCTTTCATTTTGTTGGATTGATGGAGCATATTTGGGAAAATATGACGAGTACATGGATCAAATGAGCATGTCATCTGTCTTTTTGGCATGAAATTTCACTTATGTCCCTTAACTTTTCTCAATTCCAATTTCGTATTTCGCCTTCCGAAGGCTTCACTTTGCTGACTTCAATGTGTAAATATAAACACAATTCCTCCTGCGAAACTGAGAGATACAGCGTAATGAACGTTCACCTTTCAGAGTTATGCATGAACATCATAAAGCAAAAGAAACAGGGTATGCAGTTGAAGTCACCCAAATCACGGCCGAAAAAACCATGAAATATAATTATTATAATTAATTTAATTTAATTTAATTCTTGCAATACAAGGAGAAATATGCAACAACCAATTCTTGAACAAGTTCTTTGTCATTTGATTCCATTAGTGAGGAAACTCTTGATCTCAAAACTCTCACTGGATAGTCAGAGGCCACGAAAATGTTTGTTCCAAGAAAAGGGTCTTATCCGTCCATTCTTACCAAGCCAATATAAGTGATCATTCATGAGGATCAACATGTTTACTAAAGATAGCATTGGCATTACTGTATATGGCCATCACATTTGAGGACACAGCCAGCACAATCATGACAACAGATAAAACCTTATCTTTCGTTGTTGCAATACCATTAGGATCCCTGAAAAATGGCAGAAACAGAGAAGTGAGGGACATAGCCATGCAGTTGATGTAGTATTGAAGTCTGAAGCACGTTAAATATAGCAAGATAACTACAGTAAACTTGAGCACATCGAAAATAAATAGACCAAACCTCATCCCTTTACATTGTGCTTAACACTTTGTATGATGAAAAACTAAAATTTGACGGGAAAAAAACCAGAGAAGTTTGGAAGTCTTACCTTAGAGCAATTGCAGCAGGAAAAATGAACCCTAGGCAAACAGTAGCAGTTGCTCCAGTGAATTGGAAAGCATCCCAAATGCTAGGTATAAAATTTGCCGCCACATATATAAAAGAGATGAGTCCAGTTGTGATCAACACAAACCTAACATTATCTAAATCCATTGACCTAGCTGAAGGGAAAAGTAAATCATCAAAATTGAAGCGCAGTGAGAAGAAGATGACTGGGAAAACAAGCATAAGGTGGAGGGCATAGCTGAGGCGAACGATGTCATTGAGCAGGCTGCTGTAAGGGATGCCAAGGTCAGTATCAAAGTTGGCCAGCACATCATCAAGGGTTGATTCACCAAACAAAAGAAACCCAAATAAGGCCGTAAATATATAGACACTGGAACATAGAACCAGAGAAGCACGTACAACTTTATGTATCGAGGAAGAGTCTGCTAGCTCATTGTCTATTGTGTGCACTGCGAAAGACATAACTTTGATGAATCATATCCTTCCAGAACTTATAATTGCTCAGAGTTTTTTTGTTTCAATGAAGTACTTAAATAATCTAGCACGCATGATATTGGAAAAAAAGGAAAAGAGTCGTGTAGCAAATTGATGTTCGATGGCAATAAAATGAAGCATTAATCTGAACCCTTCAATTGGCTTTACATAGCGAAAGGCATAACTATGTGAGAACCACCAGCATAAAAGCCATATTCAAAACAGAGAATAAAAAATAACAATATAAAACACACCAGAAATTTATAAATTTGAGTATATTGTGAACTCCCAAGCATTAAACACTGAAATAAAGATGCTTTACAGTTCATGACTGGCAAGCTGATTATGTATCTCGAATCTCAATAAGTCATTACATGAGGGGAAAGTAGCACAAGATAGTGACCAAACATTAATTATCATAGAAAACAATGAAACCCTTTCTATTAGGACCTCATCAGCAACAAAATGTGTGCCAAAATAAATAGCACTGAGAAATTTTGGTTTATACCTCCTCTTAACCTCACAGGAGCTCAAAATCTATCATCCACTGTGGAATTTCAAATTGAGAATTTTCACAACAATAAGAGTACTTGCAGTCAGGAAACATACCATTGTAATGACAGACAAACGCTGTCACAAGAACAGGGGTTGCTGTAAAGAGCTTCCAGGCAGACGTAAAATCGGTAACATTAGGGAGCAACCTGGGTCTGGTAATGCTACCATTAAACAATTTTATAAATGTTATCCCCGCCGTTATGACTATAAATACAATTGCCAGTGCCACCGCTAAAGCGGAAGTATATCTCAACGAATCTGCAAGCGCACAAAAAGGTACCGGTTATTCACAATAATAATTCAACAACCATAAATCATGTTTGACTTAAAACACCCTGTTGTAGCTCGCAATTAACAGAAAGGAAATTACCTATCCGCTTGAAGAATGCCAAAGGAGTAAATACAAATAGGGTTGCCACAAGGAGAATAAAAGTACGCCCAGTCCACCAGTATTCGCCAAACCATCCTTCCAATACACCAGCATGATGAGTTCCACTTGAAGATGTTCCAGATAGCACATCACCTTGTCATCAATTAGCAGACCAATCAAAACAAGTTTAGTCCTTCAACCTTTTTGTCAAGGGTGGAACTACTAGAGACTTTTTAATCATATCAAATAATACTCCAATAACTTCTTAGAAGTGAAAGCGCACGAAAGATCTGAACATAGTTTTCTAGATTATTGAGACAAGGAGGAAATTCAATTTTGCTGATAACAAGACTTGATTCATGATCAGATAATATATGGTAGTTGCTATCAATACTCTGAATCAGCCATATTCTTTTCGGATATGGGATCCTCCTTGTTTGCAACAGTAACGATGATTTCCAGAAAAGTGGGAAACAAAGGAATGAACTCATAAACGAAAAATCTAAATGCATTACCAATTATGATCACGTAGACGACGAGAATTCCAAAATTGTTAAGCAGAACGCATAACTGAAAAGCCCATCTTCCAACACTTCCAAAGGCAAAACGCATTACTTCCCCATAGGTCTCAGCCTTTCCTACTCTGCTAAACCTTATCAGAATCTCTAAGGAAGTCTCCGTAAGCAACGCAAGAAAGACTATGGCAATAATTCCCAAACCCAATCCCAGAACTTTCATGGCAGCAGGTAAGGCCATAATTCCAGCTCCAATAATGGTGGTAGATAAATTGAACACTGACCCACTAAAAGATGCCCCCTGAGAACCCACATCTTTCTCATTCACTAGCAGAGGAAATTGCTCATCAACAAGCACCTTCTTTCTTCTTGAATCGTTCTGAGTGTTCTGATGAACCATCGTGATGAAAGCTTCTCCCTTTTCCTTCTGCTTCTTCTCCTTCTCCTTTTATCCCGGAAGTATTTATTTCTAGCCAGAAAGCTATTCGTGTACAAATTGCAAAACGATTATCAATGCCAAGCTAGCGTTCCTATCCAAAATCGAAAAGAAAATAGCTGTAAACAAATCCCAAAAAGAAAAATCTGATGTGATAGCTGATCGCTCAGTCTCAATATGGAAATTTGGCAGACTTCTCCATGTCCCCAATATTTATGAGAATATTTTAATAGATATCGTTCTCCAAATTAATTTAGTAAGGAAGGATGGGGAAGAAGTTCACTAATCCTTACCAGTAATAATAGAAGCATAAGCCAAAAAAATGACGGCTTTCGGATACTGTCATTCGTCTTCAAGGATATTAATGGCATAATTATTGTAATACAAACCATAAACATCACGCACAATCACCTCATGAATCTCGGAAATTTGGTGAAAAAGTCCTATTAAAAATTGGGAAAATGCCAGAAAAATGCACCTCCAACTCCAAAAGCCCAAAAACGTCCGCCGAATTTCAGTAATTCCGTTTTGGTACCAGCAGACCATTCTGGGATTATTTTCTTAGACAAAAAGACCAAACCGCCCTCAGTGTTATTTTAAACAAAAGGTGGGAACAGAGGCGGTTTTTCGACTCTCTCATTCTCGACCCCTGTTGCAGCCGACGGAGCGAAGAAGAGAGGAGAAGAGAGCGGAGGAGGAAGCTACTACCGGCGTCGAAGAAGAGAGAAGAGACGAAGGAAGAGCGTTTGGTGGTCACCGTCGAAGAAGAGAAAGGAAAAGAACGACGGAACGGCTACATTGCGGCAATCGATCGAAGGTGAGGAAGAGAGAAAAGGAGGAATTTGCGGTGAGACAGAGGTAAGTTTGTTAACATTTCTTCCTTCTCTGTGTTTGTTCAAGTTATATATTTGATATTGCTACTACTTTTAAGATGTCGATCGAATGTGTGTGAGAGGGAGTGGGCAGTTTCTGGAGATGAAAATGACAAAGTGAATGTGCAGAAAGTGGAGGACCCACTAGATTGCTTGCATTTCACCATATGATGACTGATATACTTTCAGGAGTGTGGACCACATACACAGCCCACAGCCCCGTACCTTTTCTTTTCTTGTTAATGATTTCACTGTTTCATCACTACTTTATCTCTACCTTTTTGTTCTTTTCATTCACATTTCCCACTCCTCCAGCCCAGCCACCAAGCTATTCCTGTCAGCTTAATTAACATCGATGACACTGTTATCTCTATGGACAATAATTGTCTTTCATCTATTAGCCTAAGTTAAATGCATATTAGTATAATTGTATAGTTTGATTTAAGGTATGAATCACAGTGATGGTGTGGGGGAGTGTGTATAAGGGTGTAGAGGGCGCCAAACTTAAAATAATTATTTGAAAAAAAGGTGAATGTACCCACTGTCATGTAAATATATATATGTTGTTAATCCCTACACTGGAGTTGTAAAATTGTAACCGAAGTTGGAGAAAAGGGTTTGTGTTTTCTTGAAAATGCTGTTGTGAATAGCCATACTGAAGTTGTAAAAGTATATGTAGATGTTGTTAAGCCGTACACAAGGGTTGTAAAGTTGTAACCGAAGTTGGAAAAAGGGGTCTGTGTTTTGTTGAAAATACTGTTGTGAATAGTCATACTGAAGCTGTAAACATGTATATAGATGTTGTTAATACCTACACCGAAGTTGTAAAATAGTAACCCCGAAGTTGGAAAAAGGGGTCTGTGTTTTCTTCAAAATGCTGCTGTGAATAGCCATACTGAAGTTGTAAATACTTATATAGATGTTGTTAATCCCTACACTGGAGTTGTAAAATGGTAACCGAAGTTGGAGAAAAGGGTTTGTTTTCTTGGAAATGCTGTTGTGAATAGCCATACTGAAGTTGTAAAAGTATATATAGATGTTGTTAATCCGTACACAAGGGTTGTAAAGTTGTAACCGAAGTTGGGAAAAGGGGTCTGTGTTTTGTTGAAAATACTGTTGTGAATAGTCATACTAAAGCTGTAAACATGTATATAGATGTTGTTAATACCTACACCGAAGTTGTAAACTAGTAACCCCGAAGTTGGAAAAAGGGGTCTGTGTTTTCTTCAAAATGCTGCTGTGAATAGCCATACTGAAGTTGTAAATACTTATATAGATGTTGTTAATCCCTACACTGGAGGTGTTAAGTTCTAACCGAAGTCGGAAAAAGGGGGTTTGTTTTCTTCAAAATGTTGTTGTGAATAGTCATACTTAAGTTGTAAATATGTATATAGATGTCGTTAATCCCTACACTGGAGTTGTAAAGTTGTAACCGAAGTTGGAAAAAGGGGTCTCTGTTTGCTTGAAAATACTGTTGTGAATAGCCATACTGAAGTTGTAAACATCTATATATATGTTGTTAATACCTACACCGGAGTTGTAAAATAGTAACTCCGAAGTTGGAAAAAGGGGTTGTGTTTTCTTGAAAATGCTGTTGTGAATAGCCATAATGAAGTTGTAAATACTTATATAGATGTCGTTAATCCCTACACTGGAGCTGTTAAGTTCTAACCAAAGTCGGAAAAAGGGGTCTGTGTTTGCAACAAAATGTTGTTGTGAATAGTCATACTGAAGTTGTAAATACTTATATAGATGTTGTTAATCCCTACACTGGAGGTGTTAAGTTCTAACCGAAGTCAGGAAAAGGGGTTTGTTTTCTTCAAAATGCTGTTGTGAATAGCCATACCGAAGTTATAAATAACTATATAGATGTTGTTAATCAGAAGTTCCTAATTGTTTTCTGACATGCTTGTATTAATGTGTAATGTGCAGAAAAAATGGTGTTGGAGGGAGAGACATCAACTTCAAAAGGGCCAAGGAATGGGTATGTCTTATTTAGAGAGGAATTTGCTCAAGGGAAAAAATTCAAGGGTGTAGTAGATAGAACTAACAAGGCGAAAGAGGCATGGGCAAGGCTCTCTATTAAGGAGAAGAAAATATATAGTGAAAGGGCCAAACAAATGAGGCCGGAGAAGAAGAAGAGTAAGAGAGTATGGAAAATGTTCACCCGTTGCTCTGTTCGTCAATTCATGTCACTGGCGGAATTTGTTAAGAGTGATGAAAGTTTAAGACAAAGGATAGAGAACATAGGATTCTCTAAGTTGTTGGATGTGGAAATTGACAAACTCCCACGTGAGTTAATTGTAGCTTTCATTCAATCGTACGATCCAGCAACACATCAGTTCCGATTAAGGGGGAGGACAGAAGAAGTTGAGGCAAACGATGTGGGAACATTGCTTGGTGTGCCCCATACTGGGGAAGAGGTAAAAGGAGATGTTGATGAAAATCATGACACATATAAGAAGCTGAGGAGAAAGTATTTAAATGTTGTTTATAGCAAGATATTAGCTGACATAAAAAGTGGGACGGATGATGAGCATTTTGAACTATTATTTATGTTGGTCACACTTGGCACATTTCTAGCTCCAACTTCAAGTGCAAGAGTTGGTGAGAAGTTATTAAGGGTGGTATGTGCAACTATGAATGGATATGAACAGTATGATTGGGCAACGTACATCATGAATGACCTCTACAAGGAAATGGAAGATTATGTGAATTTGTTCAGGAAGGAGAGGGATCCGTGCTGCACTGTGGGTGGCTGCCTGTACTTCTTGGTGGTATGTTTAGAGCAAAACATGTTGTTCAATGTTAATGTAACTGTTTAATTCAATTGGCTAATGCGGTGTGTTCTATGATTGTGGTTGCAGCTATATTTGGGTGAGAAATTCCCATTGTCAAAAGCTACTAACCATGACCCAACAAATGCTATTGCATATTGGACGGATAAGAGAATAAAGGAATTGGTCAACAAAGAGTCAAAGAGTAACATAGGCCTATTGTACAAAGGGAAGTCTACAAAAGTGGTCGAAGATACAATAAGTGTTGCTCATCTACGACCGGTATGTTTATAGTTTTGTATGTATAAAATTCATTAATATGTAAAGAGTTTAACTGTTTAGCAAATGTGTTAGCAGGAATTGAAGCAAGTGCATCGAAGGATGATGGATGCACTTGAGGAAAGCCATAAAAGGCTTAGTAACCAATTTGCAGAGGAGCTTATGAAGGTGCAGCTCCATCTACAGGGGATGCCAAGTTCAAATCTGAGGGACCTTGTTGACAACACACGCGATGAGGCAGTGATTCTTCCATCTGATGGTAAAGGTGAAGAGGGAGGTAGTGACAAAGGTTATAGTGATGGAGATACTGCTGAAGGTGAAGCCCATGATCAGGAAAGAGGTAGTGATGAAGGTGATGAGGATGGAGAGGAAGGAGACAGTGAGAAAGGTGATGATGAAGGAGATAAAGGGGTGGAGTCATCAGATGAAGAGACTGACAAGGGAGAAGACCAAAGGCCATCAAAGAGAACAATCATTCCAAGTCGTCAAGTAACTTCTCCATGGATTTCCATGTTGAAGCCTGTTAAGAGGAGAAAGAGAGTGATAACTGAGAAAGACAAGTTTTTCAACATTGTCTCTCGTATGTGTTCACGGGAGGAGGGTCAGAAGTAAGATATGCCGTGCATGGAACATTGAAAGCAGGAAATTTTTTTCATCTTGTTTTGTTATTGTTGTTTTACTTACATATGATGTATACATTGCAGGATTATGGTTACAATGTGTGATGAACAAATTGATCGGGATCAATTGCGCACGATAGGTGGAATCGAAAGAGTGAGTAGCCCTCTAATAACAATGGTCGGTAGGGCATTAATGGCAGAGGCAGGTGAGGGAGGACAAGTGAGGCGACACATTTTTGATGCTGAGTTCATGGTGAGCCCTGTGGTGTGTACGGTTTGTTTGACAATTACAGGTTGTGATGATTAAACTAATATGTTGTTTTGTAGATGAAAATGCTTGGTAACCCTTCTCAGTGGCGAGCATCAGAGAACAAACGTGCTATTTTGCCACAGCATATCGGGTACAACCTAGGTGACTGTGATTTAATATTTGGACCCGCAATTGTTGAGTCTCACTGGTTTTGCTTTGTGTTGGAGCCAAAAACAATGCATTTTTATGTCCTGGACTCCATGAGGCTGCCTAATGATATGCCAAAGAAGACCAAGAAGAAGGATTCATTGGAAGAAAAAAGGATGTTTCATCTTCATGCATGTGTAAGGACTAAACTAATGTATCTGTGTATCACAAGTGCCCAATGTTTCCACCTTTTTATCTCATATTTTGGATTTCTGTTGTTGGTTTGCAGAGAGACAACTTTTATGATATAATTGCATTAGTCAGACCTCAACTTGTTGGGAAGAAGCCTAAGACTGATATTATTTTTGCACCTGTTCCACAACAGAACAACTTGTATGTTGTGTTGACTGTTGACATTGTTTTCTAGTTTAAGATGTGAATTGCAGAAGCAGACATACTAACTTAAATGTTTTATTTCCCATTGGATGTATAGGAGAGATTGTGGTGTTCATGTGTTGATCTGGCTAAGCAAATGGGTCCCGGATGTGACATTTGACTTCAATGAGGTATGAAAGTTGTCTATAATTAATGATTAATTATTTGCCAGGTACGGTGAACATTAACATATGGACCTGTCTTATATGCAGAATCATGTAGCTGAGTTTAGGCGTGAGCTAATGTGGTGGCTAGTTAATCATCCGCAAAATTCAAGTCGTGAAGAAGCCTTAACTCTCCTCTCAGAACAGCAGAACAAGACAACCACCAAAAGACGACGTTTGTCATAGTACTTAGTAGGAGGTTCCTTTTACATGTCTATGTGACACTCTGATGTAGTTCCATGTTATTTAACTTGGGAGAACATTTATGTACATGGCAGAAGGACTGATTTCAAGATTAGTAATTGTGTCTTGTTAGCAACGGGTTCATACCATTTGCGACATTAGTAGTCAGACTTTATGGTAAATTTTAACAGCAGCATTATATATGTTTCCAACTTGTGTATCGATTTTCACAACAGCATTCACGAGATGAAAACAAGTACCCCTTTTTACAACTTCAGTGAAGCTTTTAACAACTTCAGTATAGGTTTTTCACAACTCATGTATACCCGTTAAGTAATGGGTCCCTTGCACGCCCACACCCAAGTGGGAAACGTGTTGAAGATCGGGGAGAAATTTTACAACTCCAGTGTATGCATTAACAACATTATTATACTATTTTACAACTTCAGTATAGGTTTTCACAACAGCTTTCTGAAGATGGAAACAAATACCCCCTTTTACAACTTCGGTGAAGCGTTTAACAACTTAAGTATAGGTTTTTCACAACTCAAGTATACCCGTAAGCTAACGGGTCCCTTGCACACCCACACCCTCGTTGGAAACGTGTTGAAGATCGGGGAGAAATTTTACAACTCCAGTGTATGCATTAACAACATTATTATACGATTTTACAACTTCAGTATAGGTTTTCACAACAGCTTTCTGAAGATGGAAACAAATACCCCCTTTTACAACTTCGGTGAAGCGTTTAACAACTTAAGTATAGGTTTTTCACAACTCAAGTATACCCGTAAGCTAACGGGTCCCTTGCACACCCACACCCTCGTTGGAAACGTGTTGAAGATCGGGGAGAAATTTTACAACTCCAGTGTATGCATTAACAACATTATTATACTATTTTACAACTTCAGTATAGGTTTTCACAACAGCTTTCTGAAGATGGAAACAAATACCCCCTTTTACAACTTCGGTGAAGCGTTTAACAACTTAAGTATAGGTTTTTCACAACTCAAGTATACCCGTAAGCTAACGGGTCCCTTGCACACCCACACCCTCGTTGGAAACGTGTTGAAGATCGGGGAGAAATTTTACAACTCCAGTGTATGCATTAACAACATTATTATACTATTTTACAACTTCAGTATAGGTTTTCACAACAGCTTTCTGAAGATGGAAACAAATACCCCCTTTTACAACTTCGGTGAAGCGTTTAACAACTTAAGTATAGGTTTTTCACAACTCAAGTATACCCGTAAGCTAACGGGTCCCTTGCACACCCACACCCTCGTTGGAAACGTGTTGAAGATCGGGGAGAAATTTTACAACTCCAGTGTATGCATTAACAACATTATTATACTATTTTACAACTTCAGTATAGGTTTTCACAACAGCTTTCTGAAGATGGAAACAAATACCCCCTTTTACAACTTCGGTGAAGCGTTTAACAACTTAAGTATAGGTTTTTCACAACTCAAGTATACCCGTAAGCTAACGGGTCCCTTGCACACCCACACCCTCGTTGGAAACGTGTTGAAGATCGGGGAGAAATTTTACAACTCCAGTGTATGCATTAACAACATTATTATACGATTTTACAACTTCAGTATAGGTTTTCACAACAGCTTTCTGAAGATGGAAACAAATACCCCCTTTTACAACTTCGGTGAAGCGTTTAACAACTTAAGTATAGGTTTTTCACAACTCAAGTATACCCGTAAGCTAACGGGTCCCTTGCACACCCACACCCTCGTTGGAAACGTGTTGAAGATCGGGGAGAAATTTTACAACTCCAGTGTATGCATTAACAACATTATTATACTATTTTACAACTTCAGTATAGGTTTTCACAACAGCTTTCTGAAGATGGAAACAAATACCCCCTTTTACAACTTCGGTGAAGCGTTTAACAACTTAAGTATAGGTTTTTCACAACTCAAGTATACCCGTAAGCTAACGGGTCCCTTGCACACCCACACCCTCGTTGGAAACGTGTTGAAGATCGGGGAGAAATTTTACAACTCCAGTGTATGCATTAACAACATTATTATACTATTTTACAACTTCAGTATAGGTTTTCACAACAGCTTTCTGAAGATGGAAACAAATACCCCCTTTTACAACTTCGGTGAAGCGTTTAACAACTTAAGTATAGGTTTTTCACAACTCAAGTATACCCGTAAGCTAACGGGTCCCTTGCACACCCACACCCTCGTTGGAAACGTGTTGAAGATCGGGGAGAAATTTTACAACTCCAGTGTATGCATTAACAACATTATTATACTATTTTACAACTTCAGTATAGGTTTTCACAACAGCTTTCTGAAGATGGAAACAAATACCCCCTTTTACAACTTCGGTGAAGCGTTTAACAACTTAAGTATAGGATTTTCACAACTCAAGTATACCCGTAAGCTAACGGGTCCCTTGCACGCCCACACCCTCGTTGGAAACGTGTTGAAGATCGGGGAGAAATTTCACAACTCCAGTGTATGCCTTAACAACATTATTTTAAAATTTTACAACTTTAGTATCGGTATTCACAACAGCTTCCTCAAGATGGGGGAAAAAACCCTTTTCACAACTTCGGTTAACCTTTTAACAACGTCAGTATAAGGTTATCACAACGCAGGTATACCTGTTACCACCTGGTATACAGGCGTGCTTACGCCCTCTTTAGAAACGTGTTTACAGACTAAACCCACTTCAATATGCGTTCCCAACAGCATTTCCAATAATGACTAAACCCACCATATTACAACTTCAGTAAACCATATAACAACCACTAAATAATGTTTCAACAACTCGAGTAAAAGTTTAACAACTGTCATAAAACAAAATGATTAGTAATACCCATATTTTTAACTCAGTTCAAATGAAGTTCATATACGATGATCATACTTAAAAACATAAAATATAAGGCAACAATATCAAACATGAATAATAAGGGGACTCGTCTTGCAACTTCTGTCATTGTTAACAACACAGTTAAAGGAAATAACAACTTCAATATAGGTATTTTCCTATAACCAGATCCTTCCTGACAGTACTTACAATCAGTGACAGGCTAACATTAATATTTCATCCCCACTTAATGTTTTCTTGTCACTGACATCAAAATACACATTTCACTGACTATGTGTGACTTACGATGTCGACTTCCCACATGACACAACCCTTCATCCAAAAAAATATGAAGAGTTGCAAAATATTTACAAGCCACAACAAAAAATAACCTTTACAAAATAAACCCACACGTGGACTACCAATTTTAACTTGGGTTTGGATTTCTGCATGTTCTTTTACTATGCCCAGGTTCATGACACTGTCCACAGTGGTAAATCTTCCTGTTTTGGAATTGGGATTCCCGCCTCCTAATTCTTGGCCTTCCCGAAGGTCTACTAGTTGTAGGTGGGTATAGCCACACTTGGTTTCCCATATTTTGCAGCATATAATCATTAGGATTAGGCCTGTCAATTGTCACTACTGGAATCATGGTGTTCCCATAAATCTTCTCTTGGGATGTTATTTTATAACAGTCCTCCACAAAATCATACACATTTGCATGAACCACCCTTATTGCAGCACAAGCGTGTGGACACGGAATCCCTGTCATTTGCCATGCAGCACAAGTGCATTCATGTGACTGAACATTGACATATAAGGCTCCACGCGAAGTATGTACACAGACCCTACCACCTCCATAAGGTTCACCATGCATATGAATCGATCTAGCCACATTTTCCATCACTTTTCCATCAATGTTTGGACCCACACCATTTCTCCAGTTCCTCATTGCCACACTTGCTGCGAACATCTTCCTTGCAACCTTCTCACGATGTTCATGAATAAGTTGGGCAACATTATGCTGCCTTTCCTTTACAATCCAAGCATTGAATGACTCAGCAATGTTCGTTGTTATGTTATCCCACCGTTTATATGCAAACTTGCTCATTGCCCACTTATGAATATCACCATGATTGTTAAGCCACTGAAGTAACTGAGGACTGAAATTTCCCATCCTTGTCATTGCCTTATCAAACTCAACGTTAACCCTTGCATATGCAATGTCATCAAGCAACTTTAATCCAACTTCCTTACTAATACCACTAGTTCTCCTCCTACCTCTGTATAATTTATTCATTTCAGAGCTGAAATTTTCCTTCACGTGTCTATAACAGTATGCATGACGGTCACCTCCAAATATTGCTCCAACAGCTCCTATTATTGCATTGTGACGATCTGACACAATAATTAATTGGATTGCACCAACTATCTGTTTTATCATGTTTAAGAACCATGCCCACTCCTCATAAGTCTCTCCTTTCACAATAGCATACGCGAATGGTAACAATTCATTGTCCGCGTCATATGCTGAGGCTGATAGCAGTGTTCCCCTATATGGTCCACTCAAATGTGTTCCATCTATGTACAGTATATGTCTTGCCCCAGACAAAAAACCCTCTATGCAACAACCATATGCTATGAAAACACGCTCAAATATATTGTTAACAGTTGCTACCCATTCAGCTACCGTCTTCTCATCGGTTTCCTTCAATCGTTGACATATCCATGGTATCAACATGTATGACTGTTCAGGCCTCCCTTGTATTTCCTCTAATGCTTTTTCCTTAGCCCTATATGCTTGCTTATATGTCAACTTCACACCATAATCCCTTGCCAAGGTCCTCCTTATTTCATTTGGACGCTTTTCAGTGTGATCCCTTACCTCCTCAATGATAATTGATGATGTCAAGGCTGCTCTTCCACCATGTGTAACTTGCATCATCTCTTGGGCATTATGCACATGTTCATTACTCAGTCGAGTTACAACGAGGAAAGGACTTCTCTTCGCAGCTACTCTTGCTATTATCCGCCAAGGACAACCTTCAACTTTGCATTTCACATGCACACATTCCTCACAATTTTTTACATATTTGTACTCGAAGTTTTCTGCAATACTAAACTTATATACTGCCTTTCTGAATTCTGTGGCATTTGCAAAAGTTTGCTTCTTTCCTAACAACAATTCCTTCCACTTCACAGCATTCATCTCGGGCATTGGTGTTGGTGCAATCTCTACTGTACTTACTAGCCTCACATGACATCCCCCACCGCCTTCTCTTACACAGTCACCCCCATTTTCATCACAAACTGTTCCGTCCATATTATTCTCCCTACTTGACAAAAAACACATTTGTTGTGACAATCCCAAGTAGTTGTCAATGCTGCATGCATAATTACAACTTTTGTTAGCAAATTCACAACAACAATATAACAAATAACAACTAAAATAACCATAAAAAAACAAGTCTCACATTTGTGGATCATCCATTACTTCCGGTGTACTCTCCTTCAATGCTAGATACACATGTGCACTAGTGTCATTATACTGAAAAAGATTATCAACTTCACTATCATCAACCAAATCTACTAATGCCTTATCATCGAGGCTCACTGTATATTTCATGTCACAAATATTAACATCTATATCAAACCATTCCAATATCATTAACCTCAACTCTTCGTATCTTATCCCCTGTTTTATCGTTCTAACTCTCACACTCCCACCATTGTATCTCATTTCACCTTCAACATTATTAACAAAGTTTCCACCAAGATGAAAAATCAACGCAAGTGTCTTTGAATATGTTGACCCAATATTGCAACTCATTCTGCATTATACCCTGCAACAAACAAGGAAAATATTTCATCACAATGTCATCTCTGTAAAAAGGATATTTCATAAACCCAACACAGCTACTTTCAAAGTTAACAACTTCAATATATCGTTTCACAACTCCACTTTAACTATTAACAACACCCTTCACAACCTCATTACTATGGATATTCAGCCTACTTATATACGTGATCATCGCAGCGCTTCTTCCAATTTCCCTCAGCTACCATCTGCTATCCCCAAAAACAGATCATTATAAACACCGTCCCAGACTAAGCTAACTCTATCACTCACTACCCGACTCATACGTTCCATTCCCACAAGTTAAAAACAACAACCAATACCTCCAGATGAATCAACTTACGATTGCTACAGCATCGTCTCCCTCTTAAGCTGACAAAACTAACTTGGCCAGAACCCTAACCTTATCTAACATTAATCAACTCATTTGTTCAGATTGATGACCATTCTCACACCTAAAAAAGGAAAAACCAACACCCCAATATGAAGAACGTATGCCTTACGTAATGCCGCCCCTTACCTACTCTGAACCCTCAACGCCACATACAGAACGCAGGACCACCAAAATGAAGAAAACAGACCGCAACAGTCATGCATGGAGGATGAAACAGTCATATGATTCCAGAAAAACACTTACCCTTTCGAACCACCACGTTTTCGTCACCTTCGACCTGCTGGAACACGCACGTTTCTCTCCTTTCCTTCCCGCCTATCTTCCTTCGGTGTGCGGTTTATTGTGGTGCCCATGTGGTGCCCACGCTTTGTAATGGGTGAGGGCGGTTTGGTCTTTTTGTCTAACAAAATAATCCCAGAATGGTCTGCTGGTACCAAAACGGGATTACTGAAATTCGGCGGACGTTTTTGGGCTTTTGGAGTTGGAGGTGCATTTTTCTGGCATTTTCCCTTAAAATTTCTTTTTATGTTAATAAGTACAACTCGACAATATATTTTTAATTCTCTGAAATGATTTATATTTTAAGGACTTTTGGACATAATTAAAAATAAGTTACTATGTTACTACTTTTTATTCTTAATAATAAAACTAATTTGAGATTTAATTTGATCATAAATATAAAACCTAGTTCATTTTGTTTTCAATATTTATCCATTTTTTTTTAAGTAATTTCTATATAATTATGCGTTGAGAAATTATTATCAACGGTTAATTCAAATGCACATGATTACTAAAAGTAGTTTGGAAAAGACAATATTTTTTATTATAAATAATTACGCAACTAATTTTTTTAATGTTCACAAATTAGTTATCTAGCTTTTATATTAATAGTAGAAGTAGTACTACCTCCAGTTCTAATTTTAGGATTTCGTTTGTATATTATAGTCAAAGTCTTATAATTAAGACCGAACATAATGGTTAATAAATTTCTTAAATATGATTTTTCACTAAATTTTTTCCATTGTTTATTACTTCATATTGATATATTCTGGTCTGAAAACTCAGCGCCAGCTATGGGCTGGAGGAATAGAGAAACGTGATTCGCATGGAAAATAAATCAAGAT